>NC_134874.1:37803358-38065858 GCF_049852395.1 Peromyscus maniculatus bairdii | reverse complement strand
TGGCCATTTTCTCACTTGACGGAATGAGCTTGGATGGACATTCTTTGGGATTTCTTGTGGCTTTTGTTTGTTTGTTTGTTTGTTTGTGAGAGACAGTCTCATTGTGTATCTTTGGCTGTCCTTGAACTCACAATGTAGACCAGGCTGCCTCAAACTCACAGAGATCTGCCTGCCTCTGCCTCCCAAGGGCTGAGATTAAAGGACTTTGCCATTAAGCCTGGTTGTGGTGGTTGTTGTTGTTGTTCTTCTTCTTCCTCCTCCTCCTTTTTAAATAATGATTTATTTATTTTATGTGTGAGTGCTCTATCTGCATGTATGACTTTATGCCAGAAGAGGGCATCAGATCTCATTACAGATGGTTGTTAGCTACCATGTGTGTGCTGGGTATTGAACCTGGGTCCTCTGGAAGAGCAGCAGGTGCTCTTAACCGCTAAGGCATCTCTCCAGCCCTGAGCCTGGTTCTTATGATTATTTTTTCTGGAGATGGTGAGGGAGGGGGGAATGTGTGTGGATTAAGACTTTCATTTTATTGGACAGATTGCCCTGAACTCCTAGGCTCAAGATGTCCTCCTTCAAGTTTAATTATTTACTTTCTTCTGTCTCTCTTCCCCGTATAGCATCTAAACCAGTTTAGATTGTAAGCACTGACACTGAATACATCCAAAGGTTTTGATTTTGGATTTTCCTGAAAATCAAGCCATGACCTAATCAAAGGATCTGCCTGGCAGTTACATTGCAGAGTGCCAAGATGAAAGCAGAGGACTTAGTTCCAGCTGTTGCTAGCATCAGTCTGTATGTTCCTTATGTGTGTGTTTTCTGGGCTGACCATTTGGTGTTGGATAACCCAGTGGTGTGCTCCTCTCTGCAGAAGACTACTTCTCCCACTCAGCATTCCTGAGTTCCCTGTGGTTCTTTCTCTAGGACTGAGGCATTGTGAGCTTTCCCTCTTTTATATACTATTATTTTTAGACCAAGTCTTGCTATGTATCTGATCTTTTGATCTTTCTGCCTCAGCTTCCCAATTGCTGGCATGAGAAGGGGTGTCCCACCACACCCAGATGTGCTTTATTTTGGAGGCTGAGAAGCAACTTCAACCTGTTTCTGTGTCAGGGTGTAGGAGAGAAGGGGACAGTTGTGAGAGCAAAGTCCTTGGTAAGCAAGAGGTCAGGGGTCAGTAGCACATTTGAAAATTAGGTCCTAGAAACAGAGGTGGTGTCTTTCTTGCATTGGGGCAGAAGCAGATGGTGTGAGTCTGGGTACAGATGCACCCATTGGTGTCAGAATGAGAAAGTTTACTTCTGCTGTCTTCCTGGGGAGGCCCGTTCTCTCCTTAGGGGAACAGGGGAATGATGTGTGGACGTTTGCATAGAAGGTGTGAGAGCCATTGGGGAGAGTGGCCCAGCTTAGGGCGTGGGTGCTCAGAAACCATAAACGTTTAGAATGGCAGCAGTAATCATCCGTAATTTCCCCTCTGCTTTTGATGTTTTTTTTCTAAGTCGTTGAATTTAGCAAGCACCAAGGTCTGGTTAAGCTGCTGGTATATTTTAGAGAGGGAACAAGGGATTAGTGATAGGTAGGGAGGCTAGTGGGTTTGCAAGGCAGGTTGACTCCTTGTAGGTAGAGTTAGAGTGCAGAGCTAAGTAAGTTTGAGATAAAGAGACTTGTGAGGAAGTAGAGGTCAGCATTCAGGGTCTGGAATATAAGGTATTTATTTACTAGCAAGGTCTCCATCTGTGGGAGTAGTGGCTGGGATTATAGGAAAGATGTTTGCAAGTAAGATAAAAGGATGGGAAGGTCTGTTGGAGGAGTGCTTCAGCCGGTGAGCGTGTTTGCTGCGTAAGCATGAGGACCTGAGTTCAAACCCCAGCACCCACATACCATCCCGGTCATGGTCCTGTGCACACTTGGAACCCCAGCACCCACATCCCATCCCGGGCATGGTCCTGTGCACACTTGGAACCCCAGCACCGAAGGAGAGAAGGCTTGCTGGCTGCCATCCTATCTGAAAAATGCTAGTTCTAGGTTCAGGGATAGATCCTGCCTTGAAGAAGTAAGGTGGAGAGGCTAGAGAACACCCTCCTCTGGCCTCTGCTCACCCACAGGCACATGCAACCCACATACTCCACATATACCACTCACATTCACAAACATACAAATTAAAAAAAAAAATCCAATGGTTTGGCTCAGCTGGTAAGAATGCTTGCTACTGAGCTTGGTAGTCTATATTTAGTTCCTGGAACCTACACGGTAGGAGAGCTGACTACAGGTTGTTCTCCTACCTCTCAAGTGCTGTGTTATGTTTGCCTGTGCATACATTAGATACTGTTTAAAAAGTATGGGGCGGTTGTCTGGTCTCTGCAGACACTGGACACCAAGAATGCTCACAGTGACGGACGGCAGAGAGAAACAAGCGGAGTCAGGCAGATGCAGTAGCCCACCATTGTTCCTCCACTTGGTGGAAGTGATGCTTATTGTATATATACAGGCTGACACTCATTAGAGCTAATACTCAGAAGTTATTGTCCCTTAGACTCCTGGCAAACCCACTTAATTTTGTAGAGGTCTTTATTCTAATCTCTACATTATACAAATATTTAAATGATCTTTTTCTGTCTTAGGACTCTGTCTCTCTCCTCATGTATGGTATATGTTTCCTGTGCATGCATGGAGGCCAGAGGTTGATGCTGATTTCTCAGTTGCTGTCCGCTTTATTTTTTGAGAGAGAGTCTTTCACTGAACCTGGAATTCTTCGATCTGGAGCTCTTCAATTAGGCTAGATTAAGCTAGCTGGCTGCCTGTAAGCTCCAAGGAGCCCCTATCTCTGCCTCCTCGGGCCTTTGATTGCAAGGGTTCATCCCCATACCTAGCTTCTTTATGTGGGTTTTGAGGGTTGAACTCAGGTCCTCATATACTTTACCACCTGATTCATCTCATCTCCTCAGTGTTTAAAAACTATTTCAAAAGGAAGTCAATTGATCTTGGTCATTTACTAGTTAAATAATCCTTTACTTTGCCATCAACACGAGATGAGCTGTGTTTGGGAATGCTTTTGTTCTGTCCTATGTTGAACCTTTTCCTTGTAGCAAGTTCTTAGGAGGCAGCTCACTTCACCTTTGAATCTCGGGGGAGTGGGATTCTTCTGTGAAGTTTTGGGACAAGTCAAAGGCCTGAAGACTTTTCGTTTCTGTATGATGATTGTTGTTGGCTGTTTGTCAGCCGACGGCCTCCCGTGTGTAGACCGATAACTGTGCCTGAAGTGCTCTTAGAGGAGTACTTGAGTTGTTTGGATGGAGCTCACAAATGGTTTGGCTGTTGCATCAGGGTTCATTTCCAAGTAAATAGAAAAAATACATAACATCAATGTTTAAACGCCTGGTGACTGCTTAAAATGGCCCTTCTAGGACAGGCCTCCTCCCTTCCTTTTCTTCTTTTCTCCCTTCCCTTCACTCTCTTTTCTGTCTCCTTCCCTTTCTTCCTTTCTCCCTCTTCCTGTTCTTTCAACAGGATATCTCTTCATAGCCCAGGCTAGCCTTTTATGAACTCTGTCTTCCTATGCCAGTCTGCACAGTGGGGGGGTTACATTCGTACTCTGTCATACCCAGATAAGTGTTGGGGTTTCCTAAGCTTTGAGAGTCAGTGTGCAGGGTAGCAGGCCATTTGGTTGTTACTTGTTTTCCCTCACTCTGTTTCCTACTCAGTGAGGCATATATGTCTTTATCATTTGGTAGAAGTGACAAGGAAAACCGTTGTTTGCTTTTAGGTCCTCCTGGGAGAGACGTACACGGGCACCAGCGTAGCAAGAGTCATCGTGAAGGAGTTGAAAGCGAGTGCAAGCCCAAAGGAACAAGATACTTTCCTGAAAAACGGAGAGCCTTACTAGTAAGTAAGCCTTCGGTGTGTTCTGCAGCCAGTCTGTGGTTCTGAAAATTCAATTCCTAAAACCACTTTGAGACTTCTGCCAGAAAACCAGTCTCATTAGACCCAAAGTGCCCACAAGTCAGTCGAGAACCGTTTAACCACTTAGCTTTAGTGGTTAAGAAAGGGCAACAGGCCTGTGGTGGTGGCACACGCCTTTAATCCCAGCACGCGGGAGGCAGAGGAAGATGGGTCTCTGTTTGAGGTCTGCCTGATTTGCAGAGTGGGTTCTTGGACAGCCAGGGATACACAAAGAAACCTTGTCTTGAAACACCAAACAAACAAACAAAAAACAGAAAGGAAGGAAGGGAGGGAGGGAGGGAGGGAGGGAGGGAGGGAGGAAGGAAGGAAGAAAAAAAGACAAGAGCAGTAAGATGACAGGACTTCAAGCTGACCATCACAGAGACACTTCATTGAACATGCGCAGCACACGTGACATGATAGGAAATACAGGATTATGTAAAAAATCCCAAGGAATCCATTACAAAAATCTAGGAAAAATAATCAAGTCCAGCAAGCTTGCAAGATACAGGATCATTGTGAAAGAGTCACTTTGGGTAAGAAGTGTCGTTCAGTGTTAGAGCGCTTGCTTGCCCAGAATGCAGGTGGCCCTGAAAAGGCATCTTACTTACTGTGTAGTCCTTGCTGGCCTAGAGCTAGCTATGTAAACCAGGCTGGCCTTGAATGTGAGTGCTGGCATTTAAAGGCGTATTTCACCATCCCCAGTTGTGATGTGACCTTTTGAGTTTGTCATGCTGTAATTGAAATCAGTTTGTTGATAATCATAACAAATTGTGATGTTAAAATGTGAAGCACTAGCGTATTTCTTGATGAACAGTTCTGTGGCTTTTATTTTTACCAGTATTCTTCAGCATCCGAATGTTCTTCAGTGTGTCGGGCAGTGCGTGGAAGCAATTCCCTACCTTCTGGTGTTTGAGTTCTGCGATCTGGTAAGTTTTTAGTAGAAATTCAAGTTGAAGTGTTTGAGGGGTATTTGCAGTTTCCTTTTTTTTTTTTTTTTTTTTCCCTTCAAGATAGGGTTTCTCTGTGTAGTTTTGGTACCTGTCTTGTATCTTGCTCTGTGGACCAGGCTGGCCTCACAGAGATCCACCTGGCTCTGTTTCCCAAGTGCTGGGATTAAAGGCGCATGCCACCACCGCCCAGCCAGTTTCTTTCTTTCTTTTTCTCCCAGAAATGGTGGATGGGACTGGCTTTAATGTCTACCCATTGAAGGAAGAACTTTGTGATATGTTAGCTCGTTACCTTTGTTACCTTTCTAGTGTTCACTGTACCTGACCCAAAGCTGAGCTGTTTACTATTATTGCCATGTTGAATTCTACAGACCTCTGATTTAGCTTTTAGTGTTTGTCAGTATTGTACGTACGATTGAAAGAAGGTTCATGGAGTTTAAGCATGGACTAGGTAGCACTATATGGGTGAGCTAGACTGTGGATCCTCCATACCCGTCCTGAGGGCCCAAGGTCTTCACACCAACCAGGCATTTTGAAATTGATTTTTCACCCATCAAGATAACCCATGAAAATTCTTACCAACAGAATGCCACTAGTCATTCAGATGATTTCTTTCTTGCTTATGTATATGTATGTATGTGTATGCATGTTTGCATGTGTAAGGGCACATGTGTGCAGATGCATGTGGAGGCCTGAGGGTGATGTCAGTTGTCTTCCCCGTCACTCTCTAGAATCTTAGTCATTAAGGCAGTCTTTGGCTGAACCTGGAGCCCTCACATACAGCTAATCTAGCTGGCCATTTTGCTCCAGAGATCCACTGTCTCCACCTTCCACACACTAGAATTACAGGCAGGCTGCCACACCCACTCAGCATTTATATGGGCAGTGGGAATTCAAACTATGGTCCTTACACTTGATCCACCAAGCCGTCTCTCCAGCCCCTCTCGATTTTGAAAATGGTGACTGTATGCATTTATATTGTTAAATTAGATGATAAGGAGTTCAAGTTCATCCTCAACTACATAGTGATTTGAGGTCAGCTAGAGCTGTGTGAGACATTCTAAAAAAAAGGCATTTTTTATTTCTAGGCATGTAACATTGATGTTGATAGTTAGAAAGATTGTTCTTCATGCAGGTATATGAATACTTTTAAAAACAATTTCTGTGTGAAAATTTTGAATAAACATCTTTTCCCCAGTGCAGAATATTTCATCTCTTAAGCCTATTTTTAGCACATAATAATTGTTATTTTCAAAAAACAGTGGTAAGGTTGTAATTGAATTTGCCAGATTTTAATTGATTTCTCTGCATTGTCTCAGTTTTCAGAACATTAAAACTTGCTTGGCTATGTACAGAGAAGTGGGAGTACCCCAAAATAAATCCCAGTTCACTCAGATAACATTCTGTGCTATAAAAGAAAGCAGGTTATAGTGTGCAGTTAGCTTTAACTCCTAAATATACTTCAGATGTTTCTATCCTTGGCAGAGGTGGCCACTTCCCAAGGAGTGTTAATCAGTAAGTTTGATATTAGCTTTAGTTGGATTCTTTCACTGTGACCCTAGATCTCTGTGGTTTGGTTTATAGCAGCAAAGATGTTTTTCTGCTTTATTGTTAAATCAGTGCCATAGCTGTCTTCTTTTTGTGTATGTTGGAGCAGCAGTGTTTTCCAGACAGGGTTTCTCTGTGGAACAGTCCTGACTGTCCTGGAACTCTCCCAGGCTGGTCTCAAACTCACAGAGAGCTGCCTGCCTCTGTCTCCCAAGTTCTGGGATTAAAGGAATTTGTCACTACCACCCAGCCAACCAAAGCTATCTTCTAGGTTGCATTCATCTTTAGGATCAGTATTTTTGTTTTTGTTTTTATTTATTATATATACAGTATTCTGTTTGCATGTTTGCCTGCATGCCAGAAGAGAGCATCAGATCTCATTACAGATGGTTGTGAGCCACCATGTGGTTGCTGGGAATTGAACTCAGGTCGCCTGGAAGAGCAGTCAGTGCTCTTAACCTGAGCCATGTCTCCAGCCCCTTGTTTTTTGTCTATCTATATAAATGGTAGCACATGCATGCCTGGACTCATTCATGTAGACTCAAACACCAGTCAGTATTCAGACATTATTTCATGTGTGTTTTATGAGCTTTTGAGTCAGTCTATACCTTTGTTCAAATCTATATCCTCCTCAGTTTGGGGTGAGGGTTATGAAGTGTTCTATTATTACTAAAAGAGGTATATTAAAATCTACTGTCCTAGGACCTGGGGAGATAGCTTAGTAGGTAAAAGCATTTTCTGTCCAAGCATGGGAACCTAACTTCAAATCCCCTGGACAACTAGTCTGGTGATGCATGTCTTTAACCCTATCACTATAGGAGGACAGAGACATAAGGATCCTGTGGCTCTGTGGTCACCAGGCTAGATGAGAAATGTTAAGCTCCAGGTTCATTGAGAGACCCTGTCTCATGGGAATAAGGCATACAGCAATAAAAGAGGACTCTTGGTATCCTATTTATACCAGCTGGTACACCCTCATGCACACACATGAACATGCATGCACATACCACACACAGAAAACACAAAATAATAATTAAAAGAACCTTGCATGCTGATTATGCATTTTCTTGATTTCTCCTGATAATTCTAGTGGTTTTCCTTTATACTTCCTGTTGCCTTGTGTGAGAGGTACAGATGTAGACTTGGTGTGACTTACTAAAACTTAAACTTTTTGTTACTGTGAAGGGTTTCCTGGAAGACTCAAAGCATTGGTAACAGTAAAGCACTGTGAAGATAATCTGGTCAAAATGGCTTTCTCGATGCTAGAATTTAATTCTTTTGGCCAAGTGTAACTCATTCACTCTTCTCTGCTTTGAATCTCTTGCAAATAGTTTATTGTTAAATGCTTGCTAACCTGCAATCCTAATCTGGAACATGTGGTCCATAATGCTTATCCTAGTTGGTGTAGTATTTGGAAATTTCTTTCTCCCTTCTTTTGGATCCCCCCCCCCCCAGTTTTATTTTATGTGTATGGGTGATTTGCTTACCTACATCTTTCTGTGCACCACATGCATACTTGGTGCCCACAGAGGCCCTGAAGAGGGACTTACAGATCGTTGTGATCTGCAGCGGGTGCCGGGGATAACGCTAGTCCTGGGAGAACAGGAAGCACTCTTCTGAGCCCTGTCTCTAGCCCCCCTTTTGGATTTTTTATTAGTATCATTTCAGTTTCCCCTGTCAGTTTGAATTTAGCTTCCTTTTCCTCTAGCTATGTGCGACTAACATGACTGGTGAGTTCAGGGCCAGTAAGTGAACACCTGTACCTGCATTTGAGGGCTTAGGCCTACTTCTCTGGGCCTTAGTTGGTAAAAGCATTTGCTGTGAGTGCATCAAGAACTGAGTTCAGGTCCCCAGAACCAGTGCAAAGCTGTATGGTAGCATGTAGTTTATAACCCCGGTGTTTCTTCAGTGCATGGGAGGTAGAAACAGGAGAATTCCTGGAAGCTAGCCTGGCATATGCAGTGGCAAGCAAGAGCTCCTGTCTCAAACAAGCTGGAAGGCAGGAACTGACACCAAGAAGAGCTCTGTCATTGCTGGTGTGTTAGTGTGGTTCGTCTCCTTCCAGGGTTAAGGTTGTTAGGGTGAAGCGACACTCATCCCCATGGGCCATCTTCTGCTCACCCTTTTGAGCCTAGAAAACCTCACAGATTGTTCCGAAGTCTGGCTCCCCTCAGCTCAGTTTGTGCAGAGACTGCACTGTAGGAGTCGTCAGGTGGCCTCAGGAGCTAGGAGGTCAGAGAGCGGAAAATGGTGCCCACCTACACAGACTACAGGGTATCCCCTGGGCCCAGCAGGCCTCAAGTGTACCTGGAGCCCTGTTCCTACATGCATACCCCTGGCCTTCTCAGAAACAGGCCATTCTGGAGTAATGTCGTCCAAAGGCAGGAGCCACCCTCTGGTTCTAAACCTGGTCCTAAGCCACTGCAGCCACAAAAGACTGGCTGTCTCCCTCTGCTCTTAGGTCACAAGCCTGAATGGACGCTGGCCTTTTTAGTCGTCACCAAACAGCACTCGTGCTCACTGATAATATCTGCATAATCAAGGGAGAATCATTTTGCATTTAAGTAATCCATATACAGTTACCAGCCTTACTTTGGAACACTTGTGAAAGCGTGTGACAGCTCTGCTGAAGGAGTTTGTGGCAGGTCTGCCATGGCCAGCTTACAATGCTTGACTTGATGGTGGCTGTGCTGGGGACACAGTCTGAAAGAGGACTGCGGGGTTTGTACAGCTTGCCACAGTGGATACCTGATGCTCTCTCGGACACCAAGCAGTGAGCGTTTGAGTTGAGGATGGCTCACCCAGCAAAAATGTACTGAATGTGTGTGGAGCTCTGCGAGCTGTGCTTCATACTCGGGGAATTCCAGCAGGATAAGCTTGCCCTGCCCAGTGTGCCTGCAGGTGACTCACCTGGCCTGTCAGTTTCGGGTGGACACACCTGCAAAATTCATTTCATCTATGAAATGGTGATGAGGGCATAAAGACATTGTTTTACATACAAAAGTGCCTGGCAAACAGGGGTGTGTGTATGTGTGTCTGTCTGTCTGTCTACATGTACGTATGCATGTGGAAACCAGAGATTGACATAAGATGTATTCTTAAATCACTTCTCCACTTTTTGTTTTGGACAAAGTCCCTCCCCTGACCTGGCTCACCAGTTCAGCTGAGGTGGTTGGCCAGTGAGCTCCGGTGACCTGTCCTTGTGTGTGCCCTGCCCCCACCCCTCTGCAGTGCTGGAATCCCAGGCCCCTGTTTTTTTATGTGGATGTTTGGGATACAGCTTCAGGTCATCATGTTTACACAGCAGAATACTTTACCAGCTGAGCCATTTCCTCAGCCCAGTAATTATTCTCCCTTTCTTAAATGAATCTAACTGCTGATTAAATGAAGATCTGTGTGGCCGATGACAGGGCTGCTCTGAGCCCCCAGTTGCTCAGCCGCAGGTAAACATGGTGATGTGCTGAGAGAAAATTTGATTTTGTTTGACTTTTTTAAATTGTAGTTTAAATGCATTAATTGTGTGTGTGTATGTGTTGTAAGTATTTGGGGGTGTGCACGTGTTAAGGCACACATGTAGACGTTAGAGGGAAACTTTCAAGAGTCAGTTCTATTCTTCCACTATGTAGACTCCAAGAGTCAAACTCGGATCATCAGGTTTGGTGTCAAGCACTTTTACCCAATAAACCGTCTTGTCAGCCATCTTGCCAGATGCACCTTTTTCCCCTGGAATGTTTGCCGTATTAGGGATGCAGCCGGGATCTTGAACATGCTAGGTGAAAGGTCTGCCACTGAGCCACACCCCAGAGAAGTACAGAAAGTCAGATTGGGATCCTAAGAGAGGCTTTGCCTGGAGGTAAAATTTATAGAGTGAGTAAGTCAACTTTCTTCAGGTGGGACTGGCCACGCCAGGCCTGGAAGCATGGTGACATGTTGGTTGAAGTGGGAGAGGCAGGCTGGACTTGCTGGGAGGGATACATGGGAGGGTGGAAGGTAGGCTTATGAGTATGCTTGAGGCCAGGCTGTGAGCTGAGGTGCTCAAGAGGAGAGAATGAATTTTCTTACACTCACTTGTGCCTTCACCTCCCTCACCGCCTCCAGAGCAGGGGTGCTGGACATTTCAGGTGGTGTTCTTGAATGTCCTGCCAGACTTAAGACAGCAGGTGGATTTCAGTGTTGCTAAGGAAGACCTTGAACTCCTGATCCTCTCATCTACTCTCGGAGTGCGGGGATTACAGGCAACACCACTACACCCAGTTTACACTGCTCTAGAGATGGACCCCAGGGCTTTCAACATGCTAAGGGAGCACTCTTACCACCTAGCTTAGAAAATAGGGCACTGTCCTAAGCACATTGCTCTTCAGGAGAGCAGGTGACCTAGCTGGACAAAGTTCTGGGCACTGTCATTACTCTTAGACCTGGACGATGTGTATAGGAAGGGAGGGCCCCAGCCAGTGCCAGCCTCCTTTGGACATTTGTTACTCATTTCATGTGATTTTGACAGCCCACTACACTGTCATTGTCTCTGAGGAAGGACACTGGAGCTGTGCCTTTCAAGAGCAAAGACCACTTTTAAGTGAGCTTTGCAATAACACAGATCCTCTGCTGGAAGTAAAATCAATAGCATTCCTCATACAATGGTGGAACTTTCAGGTAGAAAAATCAGTTAGCTGTGATTGGGATCATCCAGGGTGGTATGCCAAAGTGGTGGTTTGAATGAGGTGTCTCCTGTAGTCTCGGGCATTTGAATGTTCTCCAGTTGGTGGTGCTGTGTGGAGAAGGTTGTGGCCTTATGGAGGAAGTGTGTCATTAGAGGTGGACTTTAAGAATGAAAAAGCCTGTGCCATTCCCATTGTGCTCTCTCTGCTTGTGCTTGTGATTCAAGATGTGAGTTCCCTGCTTCTCTCAGCATCCAGTTCCTGCTGCCTACTTGGTACAGTGGCTCAGGACTCTGATCCTAACACTCAGGAGGCTGAGCCAAGAGGCTACCTGCCTCTCCACACAGGGACTTATAGGTCAGCTTTGTTACAGAGTGAGACCCTGTATGAAAAAGAAAAATACTTCCCATGGTAGCTATCTTTGGCTATGTTTTATATACAAAGTAATGAGGCCATAAAATAAATTTGTAAGCCCAATAAAAATCTGAGATTATAGATTTACTCCTAAGTTCATTATTATTAAGACTGTTAATGAAATGCTAGCATGGCGTGCATAGGAATGTGGCTGGCCCAGCTTGAACTTGGGCACATCATTGGAGCTTCTACAAAAGTTTTCTGCCTTCTCTTGCTCGGCAGACAGATATGTTAAACATATCTGTGTCCAGTATTGTTGTGGGGTTTAGGGACACAGAAAAGCCAAGAAAGTGTTCACAACTTTCTTGTAGTGGAATAGACAAAGAAAATGATCATCTGCAAACAACAGTGTGTTGAGGGGAGCGTGTTACAACATGGCTTATGTTTTAAATGATGGACTTAAATGGTTAGAACTGGGGGTTCGAGAGATGGCTAAGCAGTTAAGAACACTTGCTGTTTTTTCAGAGGACCTGGGTTTAATTCCCAGCATGCACATGGCTGCTTACAGCCCTCTGTAACTCCATTTCCCTTTTCTGACTTCCACAAGCACTGCACACATTCAGTGCACAGACATACATGAAGGCAAAGCATGCATACGAAAAAAAAATAATAAAAATTTTAAAGGCTAGGACTTTGGATCAGCAATAGAGCACTTGTGATGGGCTAGGGATGATGTAACTCAGTGGTAGAGCACCTGCCTAGCGTGAACAAGGCCATAAAAACACAACAATATGGAGAGAGAGCTTTGGCTGTTCAGACAGAGGTGGATGTGCCTCAGACATGATAGCAGTGGCCTTCTGAAAACTGCAAAGATCTGGAGATAGATGGCTTAGAGATGGATCTAAAGGTAGGGTTCACGAATGGCATCGTTGATTTTTGTCTGATCTGCTGAAAAATGGAGATGCCATTTTCTGCACCCAAACAGATTGGCATGTTTTGTTCTGGACGTGCTTTAGGCTTGAGCTGCCTCTTAGACATCCAAGGAAAAAAGCACAAGGTGTCAGAGGATGGGCTGGCCAGCACAACACACATGGAGCATGGCTATGGAGTGGCTACAGAACAGTGAGAGGAGGAAGAACCAGGCAAGGGCCATGGGAATTTTGTGAGATAGGAAGGCACACAGGAGATTGTGGTGTCTGGAAGCCAGGTGGGGAAGGCTGAGGTAGTTATTTTGTTTAATAACTTTTTACATTTATTTATTTTGTAGGGCAGGGTTAGGGCAGCACATGTGTGCCATGGGGGACCATCTTGGAGCGGGTTCTTTGTACCATGTGGGGTGTGGGGATGGGTCTCAGGTTGCCAGGCATGCTGTTAAGCACCTTTATTTGGTGAGCCACCAGGCTGCCCATGGGAAGGCTGGGCTTGAAGGATGAAGGAGACCCCTTGGGATTTCTTGTGTGGTTGGCTGGTTTTATTTTTGCCAGCTTTTGGCAGAGCTGCTGGCTGTAGAGAGGCGGGGTTCAGCAGCTGTAGCTGAATAGTGGGTGCGAGTGTGTTGGAGGCAAAGACGCTCATGCAAGGAAGAAAGCCAGAGGATGCAGCCAGGCCAGACCAGGCATGTGAGGAGTCTGTTCAGGAGGATGACAGAAACAGGACCATAGCACGAGCAGGCTAGGAGGAGGAGAAGCCAGACAGGTTTGGGTGTTGCTTTTCTCTGAGAGCTGCTGGAGTAGTCGAGCTGCAAGAGAACTCCTGAGGAGATGGCTGTGGAAGGCCACAAGGTGAATAGAATACTCCACAACAAAGTGGCAGGTGATATTAGGATGGCATCCAGATGCAGGCCTCAGTGTGCTTCAGCTGGAACATACCCATTTCCGTAAGGGACCTACTGGGGCATACTTCAATCATCAAGGTAAGAGAAATTCAGGGGTTCCCTACCTGAATTTGAGGTCAGCCTGGGTTACATGAGATCCTATCTCAAAACAAAACAAAATTCTTTAGACATATTAGACATACAAATGGCATGTGTGTCAGTTATAAGGCTATTTACTGTTTCCATTACATTAAGTGTTAATATTAAATTAAAATGTATTAAAAATTAATTCATTGTGCTCAGTGATCTGCCAAAACCATGCATAAAGCACTCACTACTGCCTTTTGTGTTGGCATTTAGAAGGGCCTTTGAGTGGCCTGTGTCCTTGCAAGGTGCTTCTCTCCTTGGGTGCAGCTCTCTGTCTCCATCTAGTGTCACCAAATTGTCTTCTTGAGTGTTCTTAAATTTTAAAACCTGGACAAAGGGTATTTAATTTTAATTCAAAACACATTGAGGTTCTTGACGATTTCTTATTTTTTATTTAAATAATAGGTAGTAGTATTTTTCTGGGTCTATTCACTAAGCACCATTAAGATAAAAATAAGACAAGCTGGGCCCTATGGGTATAGGCCTGTACTTTCAGCTACTTAGGAGACAGAATCAGGAGGATCACAAATTCAGGTCCAGCCTGGGCAACACAATGAGACATTGCCTCATAATAAAAAGCCAAAAAAGGACTGGGAATAGAGTGTCCTAGGTTCAATTCCCAGTATATATGTCTCTGTCACATTGTCTGTCTGTCTCTGTATACAACCCCTCAAATATCTAAATATTGGTTTGTCTGTTTTAGATAGAATGAATCTTTTTAGAACTTTTCTTGAGGTAAAATTCCTTTACTGTATTTACTTGATTGATTGATTGATTGATTTGGAGATAGGGTCTCTGTGTAGTTCTGGTTACTCTGGGGCTCTGTAGACCAGGCCTGTTGAGCTCACAGAGATCCTACCTTTGCCTCCCAAGTGCTGGGACTAAAAAGGTATCCACCACGTGCCGCCAGTTGTTTGTTGTTTAAACTGTGGTCTCAGGAGAGTTCCAGAGTACTTCTGGACCATAGACCTAACCCTGAGTCCTGCACACACAGCACAAGCCTTCCTCCAGGAGGGTTGTGGCTGGCCCCTGGAGAGCTGGAGAGTCACTCAGGGATGTCACTGGGAGAAGGCAGTTTAAGAACAGGAGGGGCAGTGAACACACTTCAGTTGATCTTGGAAAAACAACTCCACTTCTTAGCCACAGTCATTTGTAAACTGTTGACCAAGAGCTGATGTTTATTTTACAAGTTAACAAGAGGCAGCATGATTATGTGAAAGTCAGTTTTTATTTCTCTCTCTCTCTCTCTCTCTCTCTCTCTCTCTCTCTCTCTCGCTCTCGCTCTCGCTCTCGCTCTCGCTCTCGCTCTCGCTCTCGCTCTCTCCCCCTTTCTATGCCCATCCATCCATCCATCCATCCCTCCTTCCTTCCTTCCTTTTTTTCTTTCTCCCTGCTCCCCCAAACAGAGTTTCTCTGTGTAACTCGGACTGTCCTGGGACTCGATCTGTAGACCAGGCTGATCTTGAACTCACAGAGCTCCACCTCTGCCTCCTAAGTGCCGGGATTAAAGGTGTGCACCACCACTGCCTGGCCAGTAGGCTTTTCTTTATTTGGGTATTGCTGCATCAATGAGGCTAAACAAAAAAATAAAAAAAAAAATTTAAAAAATTGCCATTTTGATTGGCAGTGTCAGTGGATTTAAATGCTGTTTCTGTGCTTTATTTCTTAGGGGCAGCCCATTTGCCTGTAGTCCTGGAGTTTCCTGCTGGAACTTCTCTGAGTTAATTTGTTATTCAAATCTTTCATCAGTCCCCCAATTTGCACAGCTGGAAAGAGCCTAGCCTTTATGAAGAGCTGTTTGTGTTGGGGTGGCGAATTCTAACAGGAACAAAGTTTATATTGGAAAGTTTTCCATGTTTGGAAAGAAACCCAAAGACTCTAATGCCATGGCTGGGTATGAGTGTGTATGGCTGGGTATGAGTGTGCATGGCAATGCTGATGGGTGATCAGTGGTGCTGGCTGTACATGATACTAGTGATCCTGTTGAGTGCTTGAGTGTGCATGATGGTGCTAGGTGGCCGGGTGTGAATGGTGATTCTGGGTGCTTGGGTGTGCATGTTTACATTGGATGGTTGGAAGTGCATGGTGGTGCTGTGTGGCTGGGTGCACAGTGGTGCTAGGTGACAGGAGAAGGCTGCTGTTTCCTTGTAAAGCTGTCGTGGCCTGTTGGAAGAATGCCACAGGGGTGTGTGTGAGATTGACCTCCAGTCATCTCACATTTATTCTTGTAGAATAAGTTGATTTCATCTGCATATTGATTTAATTCACTTGCTTGCTGACTAGAATTTTCTTGACTAGATAGTAAACTAAAAAATGTTAGCAGTTTATTAGAACAAATTTCTTTTCCTCTCCCCCTCTTTTCTCTCTTTCTGTCTCTCTCTTTCTTTCTTTTTTCTTTCTTTCTTTCTTTCTTTCTTTCTTTCTTTCTTTCTTTCTTTCTTTCTTTCTTTCTTTCTCTCTCCCTTTCTTTCTCCTTCCTTCCTTCCTTCCTTCTTTCTTTCCCCTCCCTCCCTCCCTCCCTCCCTCCCTCCCTCCCTTCTTTCCTTTTTCTTTCTTTTTTTCTTCAGGGTTTCATGTATTCCAGGCTGGCTTCAAAGTCATTTTATAGCCAGGGATGACCTTGAATTCCTCATCCTCCTGCCTCCACCTTTCAAGTATCAGAGACAGGCATTGTCTTGAGCTCTTGAGCAAATTTCTTCCCTCTCCTAAGCCACAGTTCTGTATCTGAAGAATGCCTGAAGTTGTAAGGAGTATGTACCATGGGTGACAGTTATAAAGCCTCCTGCATATTTTACACAGTGCTCAAAAGCACAAATGGTAATCCCAGCACTTGCAAGGATGAGATGAGGATTTTTGACTAGCCTGGACTACATAGCCAAAGTCTGTCTCAAAACTACAAAATAAGATTAATCCAAAGTAGTCAAACAGTTTTCAGTTTAAACATGTGTGTGTGTGTGTGTGTGTGTGTGTGTGTGTGTGTGTGTGTGTGTGTGTGTAAGGATCATTAAAGCCAGAGATAGAAACAAATGCAGGTCCTGAGTGGGACCTAGATGCTGCATTATCATGTACAAGAATTAAACATGGACAGCTGTCTGTGGAGGACTGTTATGTTTGAAAGTTCCATCCTGGGAGGAGTCTGACAAACTCACTGTCTTCAGCACATTACAGGAAAGTTGGCCAAGGAGAACATCCATCTTCTGAGTCTTTTCTTGAGTTGGATTTAGTCTTCAGTTTGGGGGCTGGGGAGATGGCTCAGTTGGTGAAATACTTACTATATAAATATTAATACCTGAGTTCAGTCACCAAAACTCAGGTAAGAAAAGCCAGAGGTAGTGGTGTGTGTTTGTAGTCTCAGCCCTGGAAAGAAAGACAGGAGGACCTTTGGAACAACGAGCCAGCCAGCCAGTCAGGCCTAGTAAGCAAGCTCCAGACCAATAGGAGAGAGACACTTTCTCAAAAACTAAGTTAGGGGGTGATTGAGGAACATGCCAGGATTGACCACTGACCTCCAAATACATAACACTCTTAAACATGTATGTACATATTCCTCTCCCCAGAAAGCTTTCATTTGGATTAGGTCACATCTGTAACTACCTGTGTTATTTCCTCGAGTGTACTCCCCAGGCAGATTCCATGTCTATGCGTCCTCTTAGACAGGTGCCCAGAGCACTAATGGGAGTAACTGTGGAGCTGGAAGCCTGTGTGTCTGACTGGGTTTGTTCCTGCCCAGGCTGCCATCCTCTGCCTAGGCTTATTGACTTGAATGGGTGTTGTTTGCAAGTGACTGGAATGTTCTTTCCTGTGTTGGTCTCTGGGGAAGGAAGCTGGGTGAGACCTGAGCCATGTCACTAGCATTCAGTGGCTTTCCTCACCTCTTCCATGTCTTTTTCTTTTTTCAGTCTCTACTCCATGGCTCACTCATGCATTAATGGTGTCCATGGAATCTTGTGATAAAGCACTCACTGTGTGTGTCCTGGAAATGGAAGGTGGTGTGAATGGCACTGTTTCTTTAACTTTCCACATCACCTTGGAGGTTTCTAGCCATCTTCACAGCACTTAATTTAATTGTGATCATTGTAAAATTATATTTCATGTACTGTTTTGTTCTGTATGTGTTTGTATGATAACTAGCGAGAATGATTCTTAAAGCAAAAGTATGTAAACTTTGGGTTGGTTGGAATTACCTTTAAGTCGTTCAGTAAGTCATCCTGATAGTTCAGATCAACTGTAGAGCTTGTCTAGGAGCTTAGTTTCTTCTGGTGCTGCACTTGTCACTCATGTGGGCTGGTTTTCACAGGGCGACCTGAAGGCTTACCTGCGCAATGAGCAAGAGCATGTACGGGGCGATTCACAGACCATGCTGCTACAGAGGATGGCGTGTGAGATTGCTGCAGGGTTGGCAGCCATGCACAAACTGCACTTCCTGCACAGGTAGGTCTGGGTGGGCACAGGCACACCCTTCATATTGCTGCTGCTGCAGCTGTCTTAAGAGGTTGTGAGGTTTGGGAAGAGGGGCTGGGATGGGATGCAGCTTAGTTGGTAGACTAATAACATGCCTAAAATTCTAGGCTTGGTACACATATATAATCCTAACACTCAGGAAGCAGGAGAATAAGAAAGAGGAGTTCAAGGACATCCTTAACCACATAGTGAGTTTGAGGCCAGCCTGGGATACATGAGACCCTATCTCAAAAACACCAAAACAAAAAACTAAGAGAAGAATGGAGGAAGGAAGGAAGAGACCAAAGAGATCAGGTTGTAGCGTGAGCTCTCTGCTTAAAGAAGTATTGGTAAATAAAGGCAGAGTTGGGCTTCAGTTAAACCAACACCAAGGAGTAGCATGAACATAGTCTGAGTCTCGGAAATACTTGAGGAATTTGAGGCAGTGTAAGAAGTCTGCAAGCCTCAGAGTAGGGAGCGAATGAATTGGAAAGCAGAGTCCTGCTTATTCTCCTTTAGACTTTAGGCTTTTGAGTGCCAACTTTTCAAAATAGATTTATTTCTTTGTGTGTATGTAGAGTTATGAACCCCGGCCAGAAGAGGGGGTCAGATTCCTTCTTGATCACTCTCCATCTCTGAGTGAGAATACCTTTGAGGCAGGAGCTCTTCCTAGCTGGCATTTTCTCAACTGGGCTGGAATCCACAGTCCCCAGTGATCCTCCTGTTTCTGCCTCACCTCAGAGCTGGAGCTACAGGTGTGAGTGGGGCACTGGGCTTGGGGTCATGCTGTTCCTCATGCTTGCATAGCAAGTGCTCCTAACCACAGCCATCTTCGCATCCAGATGCTTGTTGATACTCAGTTACTTTCTAAGTCTCTAGGGAAATTTGTCAGGGTCTTTGTAGTCGACTTTAAGTAACTCACGTGATTCTTTACCCAACTGTCTGAAAAGGCATACCTGTCTAGAGATGTCTGTGAAGTTGTTGTTTGTTTGTTGGTTTGTTTTTGTTTGGATTTTTCAAGAGAGGGATTTTCTTTTTCTTTCTCTTTGTAGCCCTGGCTGTCCTGGAACTCACTCTGTAGACCATATTGGTCTTGAACGCAGAGATCCACCGGCTTCTGTCTCCTGAGTGATGAAATTAAAGGTATGTGCCACCACTGCCTGGCAAAGTATTGTATTTTTAAAATAACTCTTGGGCAGCCAGGTGGTGGTGGCACACACCTTTAATCCCAGCACTCCCAACACTCGGGGGGCGGATCTCTGAGTTTGAGGCCAGCCTGGTCTACAGAGTGAGGACAGCTGAGGCTATACAAAGAGACCCTTTATTGAAAAACAACAACAAAAGTGTCTTAGGCTAGAGAGATGGTTCAGAGATTAAAACTGCTGTTTCAGAGTACCCAAGTTCAGTTCCCAGCACCCACATCAGGTGCTCACAACTGTGTGTGTAACTTCAGCATCAGGGGATCTGACTTCCTCTTCTGTCCCCAGCAGGCACTCCCACACACATAGGATCCACATACATATACACAGTTTAAAAAATAATAAATCTTTTAAAAATTTAAATAAAGCAAGTCTGAGAATAATTTATTTTTAGTATGAGTCACCCATTTGTTTATTTGTTTTTGTTTATTTGAGAGCACCTGGTTGTATCTGGGGATATGGTGAGCAGTTACAGGACTGTTCCTTTTAGATGCTCATCACTTCAGGATTGGTTTTTGTTTTTTTTTCTTTTTTCTTTTTTTTTTTTTTTTTGGTTTTTTTTTCCGAGACAGGGTTTCTCTGTGTAGCTTTGCGCCCACTTCAGGATTGGAAAAATAAAGGAAAGTAGTTATCTTTTTCCTCCACATCTGTTTCTTGATTGACCTGCAGTAGTAAACACATTATTTTGATAAAGTATTTTTAAATTGTGAAAGGTGGGACTGGACTGGAGAGAAGGCATGTTGGCGAACAGTGCAGAGGACCAGTTCAGTTCCCAGCACCCACGTCAGGCTCATCAGCACCTTTAACGTCACCTCCAAAGAATCCAGGACCCTCTTCTGGCCTCAGTGGCAACTTCACACACGTAATAGACACACACACAAACATAATTAGAACATGAAGTTTAAAGTATCCCATCAGAGTCAGCAACATGAGGTTCCCAGAGATGGCTAGAAGGTGTACTTTAAGTCCTGTTCACCACCGTTCTTAAGATGACAAAGCTGTCACAGCCAGTAGTGTTTTCCCATGCTTCCTCAAGGAAAGTCTTAAGAGACTTGAAAACAAATAAAGATAAATCATATGATTTGGATGATATTCAAGAACAAAGGCTCAGGGTACAGAAGAATCTTGGAACCATCGACAGCTGTTACATTCTGCTTTTTAAAGTAACTGCTTTAGGCTGAGTAGGTGATAGCTTGATTGGTAAAGAGCTTACAGGACCAAGTTTGACCCCATATTTTTTTATTTATTTAAATTTATTATTAAAAAGATTTATCTGTCTTTTTTTTTTTTTAACATACATTTTGATTTGATTTTTGGTTTTTTGAGACAGGGTTTCTCTGTGTAGTTTTGGTGCCTGTCCTGGATCTTGCTCTGTAGACCAGGCTGACTTCAAACTCACAGAGATCCATCTGCCTGGCTCTGCGTCCCCGAGTGCTGGGATTAAAGGTGTGTGCCACCACCTGACAATTTATCTCATGTTTTGGTTTTTTTTAATGTGTATGAGTGTTTGCCTATGTGTACATAAGTGTACCACGCCCATGCATTGGCCTCAGAGTTCAGAGAGGGCATTGGGTTCCTGGAACTAGAGTTATAGACAGTTGTGAGCTACCATGTGGATGTTGGGAAGAAACCCAGGTCCTCTGCAACAGCAGCAAGTACTTTTTAACCACTGAGCCATCTCTCCTGTCCCAATCCGTGTTTTTATTTATTCGTTCGTTCGTTCGTTCGTTCGTTCGTTCGTTCGTTCGTTCGTTCGTTCGTTTGTTTGTTTGTTTATTTTTATAGGAGCCAGGGTGGTGTTGCAAGCTTGTAATCCTAGTGCTGGCTTACAGATAGGAGTGGGGAAGTAGTGTTGTAAGACAGTGTCTAAGGAGCAGCACCTGAGGTTATCCTCTGGCTTCCACACACACATGTGCACACATAACTGCACACTCAGATGCCCAGATACACACCACACACATGCGCGCGCTCTCTCTCTCTCTCTCTCTCTCTCTCTCTCTCTCTCTCTCTCTCTCTCTCTCTCTCTCACACACACACACACACACACACACACACACACACACACACACACACACACACACGCTGTTTGATATAAAGTCTCCTATGGGGCAAACTTCTGTTCTTTATAAATTCTTCTTGTGTGGGTAGCCTTCCATATGGCGTTATTTTAAAATTGAGATTTAGAATATTGGTTGACTCAGAGGACTTGGTTGAAATAGACCAGTCCACCTGTCTAACCCAAAGTTGTCCTTTTGTTGGGAACTGATCTAGTAAATCACCCTAGTTAAAAATCTGTCTTTACATAATGTTTACAGAGTACCTTATCTCAGGGTCGCAGGCTGCCTACGTTTCAGGGGTGGCATTCCTGAAGGCCGTGTGAACAGCACATGCTGCCGTTACCTTTCCACAGGTGACCCAGAACCTAGGCTCCCCTGCCCTCCACTCTCAAGGTCTCCTGAGCAGCAGGGTATTATCAGGTCACGTTGGTGGGTAGTGTGTGTGCTCAAGCTGGCTAAGTAGCTAACTTGTTAGCCAACAGGAGCATCTGCCCGGGAGATGATAGCATGCCAGGGAGCCTTTTCTTGATTGGGCTGGTTTTGTTGTTGTTTTGTTTTTTGGTTTTTTCTTCCTTCCCTCCCTTTTTTTTAAGATAAGGTTTCATTGTGTAGTCCTGGGTGACCTGGAACTCAAAGAGATCATCGGCCTCTGCCTTATGAGCTGATTTAAGGTGTATACCACCACACCAGCTAAAAAGATTCTTTAAAAGAAAAAGAATATTATACCAATGGTCAGTAGGCCAAGATAAGAGAATGACAAGTTCAAGGCTAGCCTGGGCAATATAATGAGACCCTACCTCAAACAGAAAAACAAAATACTTATCCTAGTATTACTTGAAAGGGTGGCAAATGGGAGAGAGAGACAGACAGACACAGGGAGCTAGTGTAGGCTCCAACGGTGCTGTTGAGTGTTACAGTAATGGCTAAGGGTTCATAGGAGGGATGTCTGTACCGTGATATCTTAAGTATGAAGGCGCAATTCAGTAGTCATAACAGCTTGTGCTCTTCTTTGTCTATTTGCTTTGATGAGCATACTGTGTAGAAAGACTGTACCTACCAGTTGTTATTCTGTACTACCTGGAAGGGTAGAGGGAAAGGGGGAAGACTTAAAAAAACAAAAAACAAAAAAACCTTTGTACTTCAGGAGGGCACAGAAGGAGCCCAGCACCCTTACTGCCCCAGTTAATATGGAATCTGTGTGTACCTCAGTTGGTAGAACACTGGCGTGGTATCCGCCAGGCCCTGGATTTATCCCAAGTCCTAAGTAAACCAGGTATGGATATGCATACTTGGGATTCTGAGATTTGGGAGGTGGAGGCAGATAAGACCAGAAGTTCAAGGTTTTCCCTAGCTACCTCAGAGTTTGAGGCCATTCTAGGCCACATGAGACTCAATAGTAAATCAAGGGACACACTATCTACTGGTATGCCTCTGTCTGACAAGTGAACAGCCCTCTGTAGAAAATCATTTGTGGTATATAAAGCACCAAATACTGCGTCTTTCTAGGCTGGTCCAGGGTAGGCCCCCTGAGAAAATTAGCATTCCAGGTGAAAGGTGCTAGCTCCCTTCTTAACTAGCACTTGGGCCACTGATTACAAATGTGCTCACAGAAAATACACCAGCTTTCTTGGATCTGATCCAGCATGGCTTCTAGTCTAGACCTGGCTCTCGGAAGGTTGTCTCGTGGTAGTTATTCTGGTGACACTGTGTTTTAGCAAAGCTTTGTTTAGAGGTGGGGAAGTAGGGCCCCCAAGTGATTCTAGGATGCACTTGGTGGTGAGAACCATCAAGGCCTTGCCCTAGAGATAGTTCCTTGAAAACTAGGTTGGCCTTGGTTTTAGATAACATTTTTGGTTTTGTTTAGATTTGGCTCGTTTTGTGTCTTGTCAGAGCTGAGGATGGAATTCAGTGTCTTATGTATAGCATTGAGCTTTATCTCCAGCCCCTCACTGAGGGGTTCTAGGTAGGTACATCATAACTGAGCCCTGCCCCCAACCTAACCTTGGTGTTAGACGTTGTCAAAGCATCCTTCTTTCCCTGTGTGTTCAGGGTCAGCCTCCATTCTTGGGGTCCACTAGGAAGTTTTATTCCCTGGGCTTAGACTCTGAGCTGGGGGCATGGAGTATGGTCCCTAGAGTGGTACTTACCTCTGCTGTCATATTCCTCCAGGGTCAGTACCCTGAACAGGTTGGTGTCCAGTAGCCAGAAACTGCTTATTTGAGCATTTCATCTTGTTTTGCAGTAGTGTACAATGGGAGACTAAGCTAGAGCCAGTAGAGACCCATAGAGGCCTGGCTGTCCAGCTCAGACTTGATGCTGGACAAGCCCAAGGAAAAAGCCACCCAGGAGTCCTTATCCCATCCCATCACCAGTGCAGAAAGTCCAGCCAGCAGTTGCAGACAGTCTGTAGGCACTGTCTTCTTTGTCTAGTCAGAATTTCACAGTGGAAGAATTTTGCATTCCCAGAGCCCAACGGGTGGCTGGTAATGCGGTAGGTACTCAGTAATGTGGCATTGCTGGCCAGCAAGGATAGACCTAATAAGCAGGAAAAAGGCCATCAATGCTTTAGGAAGGGTTGTGTACCCCTCATCCCCCAGATTTCTTGATATAATGCTGGCACATCTGAGTTCTGCAGCGTGATGAACATGGTCCTTCAGAGCCTCAGTGTGTGTGGCTGCTGCAGGCAGACAGTGAGGAGGACAGAGAGGGTCAGCTGGGGTTGGGGTTGTTAATTCTCCTCTCATCAGCTTTACAACTGTGAGTCTCCTTTGATCCCTCTGAGCTTGTTTCTTGTTTCTGTAGAGTTGGGGATCTGCTTTACCCAGAAGTGCTGTTACCAAGATTGACTAAGATAGTGTAAGCCAAGCTGCCGGAAGAGTATTCAGTGGATCTCAGGCAGCTGGCTCCCTGTCTTCACTCTATCTGTCAGGAGCTTGGTCACTCTGCTTCCTATAGAGAGAAGCTTGGCGTGGGTTGATTTGAACTGTCCTTGATCACCTTGAACCGTTTGCACTGGAGAATCCTTCCACAGATGGGCAGACTGATGTGTAGCTGCCCGAGTTAAAAACAAATGGTGATGAGATGTGACTGGGAACCCTTGGGCCTGCCGCCAAATGGAGGGACCAGCCAGTGCCTTCCGAGAGCCAGGCAGGGCTGGAGCTTGGGCAGCCTTGTCACCAGACCTGTTTTTCAGCTTAAAGGAGAATGCTGGCCGCGCTTGTGTTTCCTGACCTGAGCAGCTTTGACGTCAAGTTGCACACTAGCACCTTGTGTTTTTTCTGTTCCATAGCTTTGCACATTAATGGGTGCAGAGAATACTTAATGCTAGCATTTGGAGGCCAATTATATCATTGCCTTGACTCTAGATAGTAGTCCTAACATTTAAAAACATTCTGTGCACATTTTTATGTTTCTGTAATCCCCGTTTCTGTGCACACACACTAAAATTACAAAAAAAAAAAGGAAGAAAAAAAGAAGAAGAAAAAATTAGAGGGTTCTATATTGTTCACGACAGCAAAGTCACAAAGTGTCCAAGGTTTGGCTAAAGGCTCAACGGCTTCGTGGTGGAGCGCCACGCAAATCACCACACAGAGCACAGCATAGAGAGCCGCTCAGTGCAACTGAGTCAGCGTTACACTCGGAGTGCCCATTGAGACCCAACAATGCAAGGTGTGGTGTTGCTGCCACCCACTGCTCTGCCCCTTACTGTAGCTGTTGATGGTGAGAACATGAAAACACTTCACCTGCTGGCAAAGCTGCTGCTAGCCTCTCCTTACTAGTAGCTACTGTTTCTTCCTCCAGCTAATAAATAAGAAAACTGAATCACTTAGAGAGAAAGGAGGTTTTTCTTAGAGAAACACCTGGGTAGCGAGGGCATCGTAGCTACCTTGGGCAGCTCACAGCCACCTGTAACTCTAGCTCTAGGGGATCAAACACCCACTTCTGACCTCTGAGCAGCTAAACTCATGTGCACAAACCCACACACAGACAGACACTCAAATACTTTAAAATTTTTTGAAAAACCAAAACAACAAAGGAGGTTTTTTTTTACTTATTGAAGAATGTTTTTGTTTGATATGTGTGTGTAGACTGGAAGACAATCTCTTATGTTGTTTTTCCTGTCCATTTTTTTTTGAGACAGTGTCTCTTGCTGGCCTGGAACTCAATAAATAGGCTAGGCTGGCCTCCTGTCTCTGCCTCCCCTGCTCTGGGTTTGCAAATGTATGCTACCATGTCCAGCATTTCTGTGTGGGCTCTGGGAATTAAACTCAAATCCCTAGGATCACATGGCAAGCACATTAGGTCCTGAGCCATCTCCCACCCATCAAAGTACCAGTTTTCACTTGTTCTTCGGGTGAATCCTGTCTGTAAACTGTATGTTGTGACAGTGCACTCTCCTCCTCCCCCCCACCCCCCCATCCCCCACCCCCCGCAGGAGAGTGGGAAGAGACAGAGTTCTTGGAGAGGGTCCGGTGTGCGCCTGCATAGCTTTGAAAAGTCAGGGCAGATGGGGTGAGGGCACAGAGTGGCTTTTGGACCTTTGGAGTTGCACCTTTATTAAAGACTGAGAGACTGTTTCTAACCAGATTGTAAAGAAAACAAAGTTCCTTCCTGAGTTACTCTGTAAGTACAGTGATCCAAGCTACTGATATAGGTATGTTCAGTACTTAACCAGTGATCCTAATGTGCCTAAAATGTGGTTAGGAGTGTGGGATATAACTCTTAAACTGTGAAGAAAAGAAAAAAAACAAAACAAAACAAAAACAAGAAAACGGGACCTTAATTACTAAGCAGAGAGCTGAAGACACTCTGGTTTCTAAGGAAGCCTCTGACCTGCAGCTGTTCTGTGTGATGAGGTCCAGGCTGCGGATCCTGTTTGTTCTTACGCTGGCCTTACTCCTTCCATTTGCAGCGATCTGGCCCTACGGAATTGTTTTCTCACCTCCGACTTAAATGTCAAAGTGGGCGACTATGGAATAGGATTTAGCAGATACAAGGTAAGCAAAGCTCTGCCTCTGTCTTGCTAACCCATGTAGTGTCAGCCATGGAGTTGGGCCGAAAGATGCTGCTTGTGCTAGAAGAGGGGGTGAGTCTTAGTCTGCGGGACATGGCCTTTTTAGAGCAGGGTCTGTCCCAGGCCTTTTAACGGTACCATTGACTTCTGGTTTGTCTAAATCAGTGGCTTTGTGCCAAAGTTGTGTGACAGCTTTAGAAAGACTCCATTTAAAGACATTTGTAAGTCAGTGTAATTGATTCAGTTTGACTGAATAATATAAAAAATTAAATACTTTAATTATGTACTACTTACTTATTTCATGTGAATGTGTATGTTAGTGAGCATGTGCATGCCGAGGACACGCATGTGGAAGTCAGAAGACAACTTGCAGAAGTCAGTTCTCTTTCTCTGCCGTGTGGTTCTGCAGGACAGAACTCAAGTTATCAGGCTTAGCATAAGTGTCTTTGTGTGTTGAGCCATTTCACTAGCCCTATACAAAACATTAATAATTAATGTGTAGGGAAAATGATAATTAATATTTGTACAGCCAAGCACACGTGTCGTGTAGATGTTTCTCCACTACAGTCAGTCAAACTGCAGCACAAGTTTGATAAACTTGGAATTTATGGTTTTGTTCTTTTTAAACTGTTATAAATATACCATAAAGAAAATAAATTAGTAGATTAGATTTTCGTCTGTATGTGTTTGCTGAGCTCAGCTGGACAAGGACGTGGGCAAAGAGATTGCTGGGGCTGGAGAGACGGCTCAGTGGTTGAAACACTGACTGTTCTTGCAGCAGAGGACACAGGTTCAGTTCCCAGCACCCAGTGGAGGCTCACAACTCCAGTTCCAGTAACTCCAGTTCCAGAGGATCTGACACCCTCTTCTGATCTCCTCCTTGGGTTTTGGACACATATATACATTCAGACAAAATAGTCATACACATACAGTTAAATGAATTGTATCTTTTTGTTAAAGGGAATTTTATTGCCACAGTACCCATTGTTTTCTAAGCAGCAACATACAGATAGCATTTATCTTCATTTAGTGGCTTCCTGTGCTTTCAAAACCTGCAGATTTAGGCTGGTTCCCTGTCTAGGCAGCAGCCATAGTGTCTGAAGCACTTGGTGTGTACTGTGAAGTCATTGCTAGCAGCACCTTTCCACCCTCACGAAGGCATTGGCTTTGTGCAGCCCTTACTTACAGCTAAGGAAGAGGGAGGGCTTCTGGGGTCTGTAGCTCACCGTCACTTTGCTGCTGGTATGTGGGGGGAGGACAACCTGTAACAGCAGCTGTGGGAACCAGCACAGTCCTTCCTCAGTGAAGAAGGCTAGCCTGTGCTAAAGGTGACTGAGCAAACGTTGTGCTTTAGAGACCCATTTACAAAGCCTTCAGTCTTCAGAGGAATACCTCACATCCTTCCTTCCATCCAGAAGTCTCTCTTCATGCTGCCTTCCCCTCCTCCCCCTGCTGTGTTTTTGGTTGGGTGTGTGTTTTTTGAGAATGTTTTGCTCTTAAGCTATCACACTCCCCTCACATGGATTCCCCCTGAACACTGTGCTTGTGACCATGCAGGAGGATTACATTGAGACAGATGACAAAAAGATTTTCCCCCTGAGATGGACTGCTCCAGAATTAGTGACCAGCTTTCAAGACAGACTCCTGACTGCAGATCCGACTAAATACAGTAATATCTGGTAAGTACCTGGTTTATTTGGTTTCCTTAGCAAGGATCCGACTCCCTTCTCTTTGAGTATAAAAGTAATTATGTTAGGGTGTAGGAGGCAGGAAGACACATCATGTGCCAGAGCAATGATAACAATTGTGAACACTGCTTCTTTTGTCCATTTTCTTCTACCACAAACAAGAACTACATGGGTTTTGCATCTGTGCCTGCACAGGGCCTGGGATGGAGTCGGTTCCTGATCTTTACTGCAGTGAATGGGAAGCTGAGAGGGGTTTGGACTGTTAGGTCAGACTGATTTTTAAGGGTCATTTCAAAGGGTGCTAAAATGATGTGTCCAAATCTTAGACTTGACAGTGTCATGGTTTTCTTAATGATATCGACATTTCGGGGTGCCGTTTTCATGTTTATGGCTTTCTTTGTCTTACCTTCGCTTTGGATTGGTTTCATTTTTTAGCTGTTTTCCTTTTCATTTGGGAGCTATGCATTCTATGCCTGTGCTTTTACCAGTTATCCTAGAAATTACAGCGTGTGAACGTCACAGACCTTGATCTGACTTCATTTCCTGACCCTCTGTCTTGACTAGTGCAGGGACTTAGAACATTTCGCTTCTGTTTAGCTGTGCACCTCACGTATGTACGCATGGACACACTCACTTATGTGCTCTTGTTGGGTAGTCTCATTTTTTCTTTTACTCCTCACGTATGTACGCATGGACACACTCACTTATGTGCTGTTGTTGGGTAGTCTCATTTTTCCTTTTACTCTCACCTCCCCCAACAAAAAACATGTTTCCTTTTTTTGTTTGTTTGGTTTTTCGAGACCCAGTTTCTCTGTATAGCCTTGATTATCCTGGAACTCACTCTGTAGATCAGGCTGGTCTTGAACTCAGAGATCCGCCTGTCTCTGCCTCCGGAGTGCTGGGATTAAAAGGGTGAAGCAGGTTAGCACGCCTGGCTAACATGTTACTTTTTTTTTTTTTAAGATTTTATTTATTTATTATGTATACAGCATGTATAACTGCAGGCCAGAAGAGGGCACCAGATCTCATTACAGATGGCTGTGAGCCATCATGTGGGTGCTGGGAATTGAACTCAGGACCTCTGGAAGATCAGCCAATGCTCTTAACCTCTGAACCATCTCTCCAGCCCCCTAACATGTTACTTTTTAACATCAGTGTTCATTTAATTTATCCACCTAATAAACTGCTTTCCACCTGTTTCCTTTGTTCATTCTTGTGTTTGATCTTCGACCTTCCTCTGTGCGTATGCTGCTCCTACTGAAAGTGTGTCCTTCCTGGTTTGCTTCAGTGAGGCCTGCTGCTCACAGACTCATTTTCCATGAGCCTGCACACACCTGCCTGTTCTGTTCCCCTCCCTTAAATTCACTTTTACTTGGTGACAGTTATTTCTTCCCAGCATGTTGAAGATGTCATTCTGCTGTCCCCTGGCTTCCATTGTGGCTTTTGTGAAGTCAGCTCTAAGTCTGCCTAAGCTCTTAGAAGGAAATGTGACATTTTCTCTCTGGCTGGCTTAACACTCTTCTCTGACTTTTTTCTCCTCTCCTATTTTTATTTTCCTGTGATGTTTGCTAGTGTGGATTGTATGAGTTTGGATTGATGCACCCACCCCTGCTTGTTACTTATTTGACCTTCTAAAGCTATAGGTTGATAAAATGCATTGGTTCGCAAAACTACACAGAGAAACCCTGTCTCGAAAAATCAAAAAAAAATAAAAATGCATTGGTTCTAAAAATTTTTTTGCTCTTATCCTTTAACCCTTGCCTCTGTTTATGTTCCCTCCTTTTGAAGGCTAATTGAACATGTGTTGTTGCTTCCTACTCTGTCTTACATCTCTTAACTGATCCTCTACATTCCACCCTTTGGATTCTAGAACATGTGCTCCAGCCACTAATTTTCTATTTCTAATATTCCCTCTTCAGCTGTGTCTGTTTGTTAAATCTCTCTGTTGGGTTTTATAATTTATAATTTTAAAAAATTATTAGAGTTTTTTAGAACTGAATTGTGATCTGTGTCAAATGACTGCATAAGTAACTTTCTGCTTCTGGATGGAGCATTGTTTCCTCTGGCTTTCCTTATGGTGAGAATCCATGGCGGTCTAGACTGAGACACACTCCCCCACGGAGGACCTGTGTTTGCCTCTGTTGGGTGCCTGGGTGTCTTGCCACACACAGGGCACTACTCTCTCAGGGCCTTGCAGAGTGAGCTTGAAATGCTTCACTCAGATAATGAGGATTGCTCAAGGCTGACTCTGGGTACTTTGTCAGTCAGCCCCATTAGTCACTGTTCTCTCCCTGCCTGGCAGCTTGCCTTTCAGGAGCTGCCTTATACCTGCCCTGAAGCAGAATCTTCCTGTGGGACACCTTACCTGGGTGGATCCAGGGCTATGGCCTGCTCAGCATTGTCTTCTTCCATGGAGCCATTCAAAGAAGCGTAGGTGCTTACATGGATGCCCCAGGGCTCACACATGGCTTTTGTATTCTCAGTGCTCACAATTCTAGCTTCACGCTGAAAGTTCCTTCCTTCTTACCCACCTGAGATTCTTCCAGAAGATTTTTTTTTATGCTTCACTGGCATTTTTATTGTACTTATCAGGATGATTGACGTGAAAATGGAGCCTGTGTTCCCCAAGGCAGAGTTGGCCCTGTTTCTGACTGTCAGAACAGTTGCGGGCAGCAGTGCCAGGTCCCTCCAGACTGCTCATGCCAAGGTGGATGAGGGAACCTCATGCAGAGTTCAGAGTGGAGGTGGGGAGAGCAGCAGGACACATTCCTCCCCCAAGAACAAGACCCGTGGGCCCAGGGATCTTTCCTGTCTTCTGGAGAGTTGGGGGTGGCAGAAGCCTGGGGCTTTGCTCTGACAGTGTCTTACTGGAAGAGGAGAAGGAAGTGAGGTGAATGAGGGTTGTGGAAACCGAGGCAGGGAGAGAGGCTGTGCAGGGCCTGCCCAGGGGAAGGCAGTGCTGCTCATTCTGCCACCTGCCAAACAAGCCTTTTGGTTTATGTTTCACATGGATTCCTTCTTTTCCTCAGTGAAATTGGCAACTCTCCAAGGTCAGTGAACGGTGTCTTAAACATTTTCTACTTAAAGTGGTCATCCACCCTGCCGATTCTTTGCCAGGGAGAAGATGATGCTGTCTTCTGGGCTGGGGTGAGAGCTTTTCATCCTCTTCCTCCCTTAGGAGCAGTAACCTCTGTTTCCGTGGAGTACACTGGCTCTGCTCAGTCACTTGTAAAGAAGCATCAGGAAATTGAACACCAGGCCGCACAACAGCAAATAAATCCACTCTGTGCTGTTGTTACTCACAGGTTCCTAGTGGGCATTGAACAGTCTCATAACCACACACCCAAATCTGGAAGAAGACAGAATCGCAAATCGCAGGGAGCTTTTGAAAAATTCCACTTTTCCAGGCCAAACCTGGCTCTGTCACTGAATACTAGATATGAGCCATGTATGGTGGCATACACCCTTAATTCCAGCACTGGGAAGCAAAGGCAGGCAAATCTTTTGCATTCATGGCCAGCTTAGTTTACATAGTAAGTTCCAGGCCAGCCTGGGCTACATTGTGAGATCCTGACTTTAAAAAAGAAAAAAAAGAAAGAAAGAAAAAAAAAAAAGGTGATATGGATCCTAAATATCAACTTACTTTTTGAAAATTCTTCCAGAAGAATCTAAAAAGATGGCTCAGTGGTTAAGAGCATTGGCTGCTCTTGCAGAGGACCTGAGTTCGATCCCCAGCCCCAGCACGGTCACTCACATTCCATCTGTAACTCCAGTACCAAGGGATCTAATACCCTCTTCCCTCTTCTGGCCTCCATGGTACGCAGACGTGTGCAGGTCAAATACACATAAAATAATAAAATTTTTAGAACTTTAAACTTCCCAGATGACAGGCATGACTCCCTGAGAACATCCCCATAGATTCCCATATGATGGTGAATAGTGGAAGAAACGAGAGGCTGGGAAGGAGAGGAAAATACTTCCTTTCAGCTAAGCAGCTGAGGCCTTCCAGGGGGACAGAGCTCAAGGGTACAAGGACAAGGCGGGGGGCGGTATTATATCACATGTTTATAATCCCAGCACTTGGCTGGTTGAGGCAGGAGGACCACTGTGAATTAAAAACCAGTCTAGGCTATGTGGTGGGTTCCATTTCAGCATAGTCTACACAGTGAGAACTTGTCTAAAGACAACACCAATAACGTAAGAGCTCGTTGGATAGACCCTGAGATAGGGTGTCCCACTGTGGTGACACCATCCTCAGGCCATGCTGGCATCAGACAGCTGCCACAAGCTGGGATGCTGAGGAGTAACCAAAGCAACAGGTGACAGGTCTAACTGCCAAGTGAGTTTTGCTCACATGAAAGTTTCTTGGAGTTATTTTATGGTGTTTATCATTATTCAGTAGGATTCCCCACCTCAGAATTCAGAGTATTTATATTGTTGAACCATTTTGTCAAGCTTTAGCACATTCCATCAATCTTTCAACTAATTCCTTTTAAGTTGATTTTTGTGGGGTCTTTTTGTTGTTGTTTTGGTTTTTCGAGATAGTGTTTCTCTGACTAACAGCCCTGGCTGTCCTGGAACTGGCTCTACAGACCGCCTGCCTCTACCTCCCAAGTGCTGGGACTAAAGGCGCCGCCGCCGCCACCACCACCACCACTCAGCTCCTTTAAATTGTAAAGTCACAAGGGACCCTATTGTTGAATTCCTGTAATTATTATTATGCTCTGTTATAGTGATGAAGTAAATATGAGAAGGCCTTCTGGTCACCCTCATTTTTAAGAGAAATAGCTCTTTTTTTTGCCATTGGGATATTATTTTAAGAGCTGTTTTATCCCGATCTTACTAATAAATAACCACTTCCATGCATATCTTGTCCATACAGTTGCTGATGCTGCAAATAAAAATGAGGTTGTCAGAGACTTCAACATGACCCTCTTGCTTTCCATAGGTCATTGGGTGTGACACTTTGGGAACTCTTCAGTAATGCTGCTCAGCCTTATGCAGACCTTTCCGACCTGGACGTTCTCAATCAAGTCATTAGAGAGAGGGACACGAAGCTCCCGAAGCCCCAGCTGGAGCAGCCGTATTCTGATAGATGGTTGGTAGCTTCCGTCTGCTTTGTGATCTACAAAACAAGGAAGGGGCTGGGGAGCCGGCTCAGTCAGGGCAGGGCCTGCCACTCAAGCAGGAGGACCTGAGTTCACACCCCAACACTTGTGTAAAGACTGAGGGTGGTAGTGTGCACCTGTCTTCCCACACTGGAGGTGGAGACAGGGGCATCCCTGGGGCTTGAAGGCCTAGTTAAGTCAGCCTAGCTGAGTCAGGGAGCTCCAGGTCCAGTGAGAGACCGTCTCAAAAGTACGATGGAGACTAACTGAGGACGACCCAGTGCAGACCTCTGGCTTCCATGTACACCTGTTCAGACTGCATGTTCGTTCGTATGGCTTATTTTTATTTAGACAATAGATATTCTGAAATGCAGTCATTTTTACACCGTTCGCGGCTGATTTTAGAAGTATCATCTCTGCATTATAGCCTATCTCATTGTCATCTACACTTAAAATAAAATCTTTAAAACAATAATAAATTAGAAACTCAGGGTAGGGCTGTGAATGTAGTGTGGTGAAGAGCTGGCCTAGCACACACAAGGTCCTGGCTTCTGTTCCTAGTATTTGGCAGAAAGTGTTAATTAAGATAAACACATCCCCTGCTAAACAGAGGAGAATGTGGGGCTACCAAGATGGCCCCGGGGGTAAAGGTGCTTATCGCCAAGCCTAGTGACCTGCATTTGACCCCTGGGACCACATGGGCCCTCTGACCACACAAGTGTCATGGTGTATCCCACTCCTGAGTAAATAAGTAAATATTTAGAAAAAAGAGGAGAGAATGTGGCAGAACCATTTCAGAATTCAGTGGTTTGCAAGATTGGGCTTGTCAGCACCCTATCATGGAAGAAAAGGGTGCTCGTGGGCCCCCCCCCTCCTTAAATATTTATACACGCAGGATTGGTGGTGGAGGGAGTGGTTTGCAGTGCGGTGGCTGCTGGGAAGGCATACACAGTCCTGTAAGCAGCCCTAGTGAGCACGTTTGGGTCACACACACACCACAGACTCACCAACAAAAATAGGAGGGAGACTAGTTGGGAAGAACGGGATTCGTGGGAGTGGGACGGGACCAGGAGTATGTGGGTATGATCCTAATATAGTATGTGTTTATGAGAATGCCATAGTGAAACTTGTTAGTGTGCATAATTAATATGTGCTAATGAAGACATTAAAACTAAGCATATCCAAACTAGAGCACGAATCAGGCTTTTAAAATTTTTTTGCATGTTCTTAGAATGCTATCAAAATATTAACAATAAAAATTTAGAGCAGCAACCAAAAAATAAATTTTTTTATGGGAAGGTTATTACAAGAACATGTGATCTGGATACTGTGAAATGTCCTGAAAACAAAACAAAAAAAAGAATGAGTGCATCACATGTTCTTTCCTTTCCTCTTGCACCATAGTCACACTCTGAGTTAAATCCTTCATGTGGCTAGCAGTGGTTGAGGTGTAGAAATCTTGGTAGGGAAGGACGTGTTGAGTTGGCTCTGAAGTAAGGTTATTTTTGGTTTTTCGAGACAGGGTTTCTCGGTGTTGTTTTGGTGCCTGTCCTGGATCTCGCTCTGTAGACCAGACTGGCCTCAAACTCACAGAGATCCGCCTGGCTCTGCCTCCCAAGTGCTGGGATTAAAGGTGTGTGCACCACCACCGCCCGGCTGGTTATTTCTTACTTTAAATCAGTGTGATCCGTTCACTGTTGTCTGTTGTGTGCCTCTCAGGTATGAAGTGTTACAGTTCTGCTGGCTGTCTCCTGACAAGAGACCAGCTGCAGAAGATGTGCACCGACTGCTCACTTACCTGCGGATGCAGAGCCAGCGGGACTCAGAGGTCGACTTTGAACAGCAGTGGACTGCTCTCAAGCCAAACACCAACGGCAGGGACACATCGAGTAGTGCCGCCTTCCCCATCCTTGACCACTTTGCCCGGGACAGGCTAGGTCGGGAGATGGAGGAGGTGCTCACAGTGACGGAGACCAGCCAGGGGCTGAGCTTCGAGTACGTGTGGGAGGCTGCCAAGCATGACCATTTTGATGAGCGAGGTCGGGGTCATCCAGATGAAGCCTTGTCTTACTCGAGCATGTTCTTCCCCGTTGAAGTGTTTGAGAGTTCACTTTCAGATCCTGGCCCTGGCAAACAAGATGACAGTGGCCAGGAGGTGCCCCTGAGGGCCCCTGGGGTGGTTCCCGTGTTTGACGCCCACAACCTCTCTGTGGGAAGTGACTATTACATTCAGTTGGAAGAGAAGAGCAGCAGCAATTTAGGGCTGGATTATCCACCTGCCCTGCTCACAACTGAAGTGGATAATCCAGAAAGGGTTGGAGCGGAGGCACCCCAGCTTACAACCCTCAAGAACCTCGTGTCTGAGGAGCCCAGCACAGATGACGATTTCTTCCAGAGCAGTGCTCACCCCAAAGAACCCAGCTCTGCTGAGGACTCACATGCTGCCGGCATTCCTGGGAGCCCTTTTAACATTTTCAGTGACCTTGACAAAGCAGATGACCCGCCCAGTCACCAAAAAATATTTGACCTAATGGAGCTAAATGGAGTTCAAGCTGACTTTGAGCCAGTCACCTTGACTTCAAGCCTGGACGACCCCAAAGACACCTGCCACTCCGACAAGGAAAAGCCCCGTAAGCTCTCCGACCAGGATCCTCTGTGCTTATCAGAAAGCCTTTTGCACCAAGATCACTTTGATCCACTGAGTGTTCAAGAATTGTCAGAAAACTTTTTATTTCTTCAGGAGAAAAACCTTCTGAAAGGCTCACTGCCAAGCAAGGAGCCAGTGAACGATCTTCAAACAGAACTTAAGAATGCAGGTTTTACGTCCGAGCTGTTAGATCCACCCCGGAGAGAGTCTCTAAGTTCTGAAGTTGAGTTTCCTGAGAACACACTAGGCTTTCCTGGGTCACAGGAAAGCAGGAGTGGGGAGAGTGAAGGTGCAAGTGTCGTGCTTCAGGGCCGTACGTCACCACAGGCCTCCCCAGAAGTGCAGGGACCTCTGGCCTCACTCACAGAAGAAGCATCTCCTAATGGCCCCTTAGATTCACTTCTGAGGCCAGGAGAAACCAAATCCTTTGTAGATGTCAGAGTCTCTGAGGACTCCATCTGCCTGGATCTAAGCCCCAACCCTTTGACTGCCCCGGATGAAGTTCCTTCTACCAATGCCAAAACTCATGACGAGGACGATGGGCCCCCAGACATCACCTGCCAAAGCAAGGAGGCCTTGAGTCTAACCAAAGGAGACTCCACCCTTGTGAACGATGGTCTTGCTGGTCAGGGTAGCATGGGGAGTAGTCTTCCAGAATCCAGACAGGATTTACAAAATCAGCCATTTTCAGAAGACCTTCTTAGTGGCAGCTTACTGGAGAAAAGCTCAGAAGTTGTGGAGACTGTAAGTCAGCTTAATTACAAGGCTGCCCCCAAAGATGCAGCCTTGGCGTCTGCCCTCTCCTCAGACTCCACCAGCCAAGATAGCCTCTTAGAAGACAGTTTGTCAACACCTATCCCCACCTCCGAGCAGTCTGTGGAGACGCCAGACTCCCTGGATTCAGTAGACGTCCATGAAGCACTACTAGAGTCACTGAGTTCCCACACCCCTCAGAAACTCGTGCCCCCTGATAAGCCCGCAGACAGTGGCTATGAAACGGAGAACCTGGAGTCTCCCGAGTGGACACTGCACCCTGCACCTGAGGGGGCTGCTGATTCAGACCCGGCTGCAGCAGGTGACAGTGGCCAGAACAGTTTGCCTCCCAACCCAGTCATTGTCATCTCAGATGCAGGCGATGGCCACAGGGGTGCTGAAGGTCCCCCTCAGAGCTTCACACTTGGCACCCAGAGTTCATACCGAGACTCTGCGTACTTCTCAGACAATGATTCAGAGCCAGATAAAAAGCCTGAGGAGGTCCCAGTAGCATCTGCCTCTGCCCTGGTCTTGGTAAAAGACCAGTCCCCACCTGAGCCTGTTGTCCCAGAAGAAAGCTCTGATGTGGGAGACAGCTGTCTCGAAGCCCCACAGAGCAAGCCAGATCAAAATCAGGTATCTGCTTTGCAGAATTCTTGTCACTCAGAACTGCAAGAAATGTTGCAGCCCACACCAGCTGATGCTTCCAGGGAGACATTTCCTGTGAACGATGAGGCCAGTAGCCCCTTGAGTTTGTTGAATTCAGAACTTAGCAGCTGTGATGACCTGGAGACACAGGAAGATCGCCCATGCACCATGGCCTCTACTGGTACCAACACCAATGAACTCCTTGCATACACAAGTTCCACACTGGATAAATCTATGTCCAGCCACTTTGAGGGCCCCAAGCTGAAGGAGCCAGACATCGAAGGGAAATACCTGGGCAAATTCTGCGTGTCTGGGATGCTGGACCTCTCGGAGGACGGGATGGATGCTGATGAGGAAGATGAGAACAGCGATGACTCAGACGAGGACCTGCGGGCCTTCAACTTGCACAGCCTTAGCTCTGAATCAGAAGACGACACAGAGCACCCCGTGCCCATTGTCATCAGCAATGATGACGGCAGGCACCTGAGGAGTTTGTTGAAGCCCTCGGCCGCTGAGGCCCTTGAGCCGCTGCCAGATGACTGGAAGAAGGAAAAGAAGGCAGTGACTTTTTTTGATGATGTCACCGTTTACTTGTTTGACCAGGTATCCCAGACTTCTGTCCATTTATATTGTGGAGAATTTCAAGAAGTGTGGCACTGACTGTGGCCTGCTTGGGTTTTGTTTTTAAAAATCCAGTTTTATTTCCTTTTACGTATGTGATGTTTGGGTATATGTGTTAGCATGTGTGTGAGGGACAGAGGTTGGTGCCGGAGTCTTGCTGGTTCACTTTCCACATTGTAGAGAGGCAGGTTCTCTCCCTTAAGCCCAGAAACTCGCCAATGCAGCTCATCTCAGCCAGCTTGCTCTGGGGATCCCATCTCTACCTTCCGTGCCCTCGGATGACAGGTGCATGTATCCTTCTCAGCGTCTACGTGGGTGCTGGGGACTTGCACCCCAGTCCTCTTGCTTGCTTGGGAGGTGCTTTACCACTGGTTTTGTCTCCTGACTCCACAAGACACCCATTCTTTTGGTGCACTGTTCTTCGTGCCAACTTCCCCTCACCAACCCAAACCACCGCATCATCACCTTCCCCTGGAGCAGTGTCTGTGCCCTAAATGAGAGACCTGTGCCTTGGCACTCGCTGGCCTCTAAGCCTTAGAAGCAACTTTTTCATAATGACTGACTGCCACCTGGGATGTGACTGGGCTCCAGGGGCTCACACTCAAGGCAGGCAGTGGAAGCAAAGCAGACATCTTTGACTGCCTCCTGCCCTCCGTAGACCATGAGCTTGGGGCAAGCATACCAGGCTCCCCAGGAGGGCATCATCATGTCATTACAGCTGTGGTCTTGTTTATTTTATTTTATCGTTTGGTTTTCTGAGACAGGGTTTCTCTGTGTAGCCTTGACTGTCCTGGAATTCACTCTAGACCAGGCTGGCCTTGAACCCAGAGATCCCCTTTCCTCTGCTTCCTGAGTGCTGAGACTGAAGGTGTGCGCCATCATGCTCAGCTTTGAGGTCTTGTCTTTTAATTGCCGTTGAGGCAGCAGACTGTGATAATGTGGCAGTCATTTGAGACTGGTGATGTTCCAAGAATCGACAGAAATTAATTTTGCACAGGGCATTTGCATTCAGTTAAGGGAGAGAGCCCTGGGCATTCTTCCTGGATCTCCTAACAGAGTTCCACTGAAATTCGTTGACCAAATTTTAGAATCTGACAATTGGCAGTAACACCCAACACTTGGGTGCAGGCCTAGAACAGTTGCTGGCAAGGAACTCTAGAGCCGGTGGCCAGCAGCAACCCCTGCAGGGTGAGTCTGGGGAGTAGGATTTGCAGGCAGCAGAACAGTCCTTCTGCTTTGACCCTTGGTGGCTTAGTGTGTGCTTTGCTCGCTGGGGTAGACAGGCTTCTTGAAAATGGAATGGCTTATAACCAGAGATCCCTCCTCCTCCTCCTCCTCCTCCTCCTCCTCCTCCTCCTCCTCCTCCTCCTCCTCCTCCTCCTCCTCCTCTCCTCCTCTCCTCCTCCTTCTTCTCTCTCTCTCTTGTGTGTGTGTGTGTGTGTGTGTGTGTGTGTGTGTGTGTGTGTGTGTGTGTGTGTGTGTACTTGTGTCTGCTCACAAGTAGAGGTCAGAGGTTGATGTCACATGTCTGCCTTGATTGCTGTCCATCTTATTTTTGAGACTGGACATCTAGTTGAATCAGGATCTCCCTGTTTTAATAACCCATCTTTAAATTTAAAAAAAAAACAAAAAAACAAAAAAAAAACTGGGTGGTGGTGGCACACACCTTTAATCCCAGCACTTGAGAGGCAGAGCCAGGCAGATCTCTGTGAGTTCAAGGCCAGCCTGGGCTACAGAGTGAGACCCAGGACAGGCGCAAAGCTACACAGAGAAACCCTGTCTCGATAAACCAAAAAAAAAAAACAAAAAAAAACCTCTGCGCACCACTTGCGTGCCTGGTTCCCAAAGAGGCCTGAAGAGGTATCTCCTAGAACTGGAGTTACAGATGGTTGTGAGCTACCTGTGTGTGTGCTGGGGATCAAACCCAGGTCCACTGGAAGAGCAGCTAGTGTTCTTAACTGCTGAGCCATCTCTCCAGCCCCAGACACCTAGCTTTTTATATGGGTGTTGGGTATTGAGTTTAGGTCCTCAGGCTTTTTCATGCAAGCACTTTACCAACTGAACCTTCCTTCCTCCACGTTCTTTGTAAACTTTGAGTTACTAGTTGATGTGATGTTAATGGATCCCAGGGCCTTGGGCTGGCGGTGTACTCTCACTGCCATACATCCGTAGCCTTTGTCTTTGAGACAGGTAAGGTAGGTAGTTCAAATTACCTTTGAACTCTATAGCTCAAGCTATCCTTGAACTGATAGTTCTGCTGCCTTGGTCTCCTGAGTGCTGAGGTTGTAGATGTTAACCATCACATGTGGAACCTGGATTTGCTTCTTGAATCAGATTATGATTAAGATTTCAAGTTGCGAGGCTGGAGAATGGTGCCGGGTCCTTGGTGTCTCTGATACTGCCTGTCCTGCTTTTTGCTTAGTTCTCAGAGCTAAGCCCTTGGCTTTCATCTTGGCCTCTGGGAAGCAACTTCTTAGGGTCCTGTAGTGGAGGCTTCTGGGAACTGTTCCCCTTCATCCCTAGGATGCTGTACTCTTGTCAGCCTGGCTTGCTGAGCCCTAGGTGGCCAGCAGCAGATCAAAAGTCAGCAAACAAAACCCTCCCATTGACTGCTGCACAAGGGAAGAGGAAACATACCTGGCTGAGGTTGACTCCTGGGCGGGCCAGGCGGCTGCCTGCCACCTCCTGCTGCTTCCAGGGGTCTCCCCAGGCCTGACCTCCAGAACCACCCAGCCAGGATGACTCCTAGAACCCGAAGAGAGCCTACCTCTTCTGTTTGTAGAGTTGCTTGGGGATTTGGCTCTCTTATTGCTTTGTTTAGCTTTGCTGTTTGGTGCTGTCTGCCTGTGATTTCAGGGCAGTGCCTTCTTCCTCAGGGAGCTTCTGGAAGACACTGGAAGATTTGTTCTCTCCAAAGAATGGCTTTTGATTTCATGTTTTTTTTTTTTTTCTTTATTGTTTTTCTCTTTTCAGTTTCATTGATTCCTGCTTCATCTTTAGTGTTTCCGTCTGCTCGCTTGGGTTTATTTTGCTTTTCATTGTCTAGTTTTGTTTTTGTTTTTTAATGAATATGAGTGTTTCACCTGCCTGTGTGTCTGTGCACCACATACAAGGAGTTCCCATAGAGGCCAGAAGAGGGTATTAGATCCCTGGAACTGGAGTTACAGATGGTTGGGAGGCACTTTGTGGGTGCTGGGAATCAAACCCAGGTCCTCTGGAAGAGCAACCAATGCTCTTAATTGCTGAGCCATCTCTCCAGCCCCCTTTTCTAGATTCTTATGGGAAAAACTTTGAGACTTGAGGCTTCTTTTATTCTATTCAACTTTAATGCTATAAATTCCTTCTTGCTTCTAGAGCTGCTTCCCACAAACTTTAAATATGTTGTGCTTTTACTTTCATCCAGCTCCAATTGTTTTCTCATTTTCCATAAGGCTTCCTCTTTGACCCATCAAAGACTTGTATGTATATTATATCATTTCTAAGACTTGGAGATTTTTCTTTTTTATAATTGTTGCTGCATTTATTTTATACATTTTTTTTACATTTTTATTTATTTAGTATATGCATGCTTTTACGCCACAGTGTACATGTGGAGATCAGAGGGTAAGTTGAGGAGTCATTTCTCCATGTGAGTCTGAGAATCCAACTTGAGTCATCAGGCTTAGCAGCATGCACTTTTACCCATGGAGCTTATCTCCCAACTTCTCCACTTACTTGTCTGTTTGTTGAGTGTGTGTAGGTGTAGGTGTACAAATGCCACGGGCACATGTGGAGGTCAGAGGACAGCTTGGGAGAGTTGCTCCTCTCCTTCCACTTTGTGGGTCCAGGGATCGTTCCAGGCTATCAGCCTTGGCAGCAGGCACCTTCACCTGCTGAGCCAACTGGCTGGTTCCAGTTGGAAATTTTCTTGTATCTCTCTGGTATGGACTTGTAGTCTAATTCAGTTACGGGGGCCAGTGAGATGATGGCTAAGACTGCAGGTGTTTGCCACCATGCCTGGCAGATGTGCATGCCTCACATCCTCATGCATGGCAGACACAAACTCTAAAGTGACCCAGCCTTCAAGGAGCCAGGACAACCTCACTGCCCAGAAGAAATGATCCACACAGGTGCCAAAGGTCACGAGCACTGGGGTTCTCTGCAGAGAGTTTAAACAGTGGGGCCAGATGCTGCCGGGAAAGGCAGGCACTTTATAGATTAACCCAGCTTCCCAGCCCCTGAAAGTCTGTTTTCAATGGTGTGCTTGGGTTTAGGTGTGCCATTTGATTCTGCTCTTCTGAGTCAGTCTGCTTCCTTCCTTTGGAATAGTGTCAGTAGTGTGTTCCTCTGTGGTGGGTGTTAGTGTGTCCTTTCTCTTAACATTGGAGGTAGTTGTTGCAGGGATTTCATCGTGTATATTTCATCATGACTCCTTCAGATAGAGTGTAGAGACTTTCCTTTGGGGTATTGCTTACTGTCCCTCCTTCCTGGCTTTGTCATGTGCTTTAGATCTACACCCATTGGAAACGTTCATCAGGATCTGGGGGTGCAGCTCAGTGGTAGAACCCTCGCCTGGCTAAAACACCATGACCAAAAAAAAAAAAAAAAAAAAATAGTGCAGTGTATTTTACTTTCAATCATCAAACATTTTAAGAAATTCATGAGCATGAGCTAGAGGTGAAGCTTAGTTGGAGTACTTGCCTAGCGTGCATAAATACCAGCACCCCAGGGCATGGGGGCATACAAGCTGCAATCCCAGCACTCAGGAAGTAGACACACACACACACACACACACACACACACACGCACGCACGCACGCACGCACACAGTGGGGTGTGCTCAAGCGCTAGCAAGACGCTCGGTGGGGAAAAGTGCTTGCTCCCACGTCCAGTCCCTGGGACATAATGGAGGAAGAACTGACAAGCTGTCCCCTGACCTCCACGTGTGTGCCGTGCCATGTGCAGACCCTGCCCCCCACAGGAAATGAGTAAGTGCACAAAAGCAGTGTGATCATTTTTGTAAAAAGGAAAAACTGGAGGCAAATGACTTTATATTCACCCAGTGGTTCTGTCTTGAGCGCTGGTGCTCCCCGGCTCCTGTCTGTTGTCTTGTCCTACTTGGAGAAGTTCATTCAGCTTTTCTCAGCCTCCTTTTTCCCCAAATCCACTGACAGCCAGTTCTTCATCTCATACTTCCTCCTGGAGGATGTTTTCTTAACCGTATTCGGAGTTGACAGCCCTTTCCCGGCAGCATCTGGCCCCACTGTTTAAACTCTCTGCAGAGAACCCCAGTGCTCGTGATCTTTGGCACCTGTGTGGATCATTTCTTGTCCTGGCTCTTTGAAGACTGGGTCACTTTAGAGTTTGTGTCTGCCCATCATGTACTGGGCATCTGTCTTTTCAGGTTGGTAGGGTGTTGATATGTTTGTCTGAGGCCTTCACCGCTGCCTTCAGGCCACAAGCTCCAGCCAGCCTTCTGTGAGCTTTGGTATCAGAACTAGTTCCTCTTTCCAGTCTGTGGCCAGGGGATGTATCCACTGGCCAGGCTGGAGCTTGGTGGCATCTCCTCATCCCCCATAGTACAGTTTTCACGGCTTTGGTGTATTGTTTGGGAACAGCTCAAAGGTAGGCCCAGAAACTCCTCAACACTTTCTAGTTGCTTTTCCGAGCTCCTCCCTTGGTGATAACCCTGTAATCCCAGCCCTGTGCACCTTCTTGGTCCTGCAGGCAGAAAGATGGTACCCAAGCCTGCCACACAAGCCGGGAGAGCATGGAAACCATCAGGGGTCCTCTTCAGAACAGCTGTCAGACTGCATGGAGATGGTGACAGGGACAGAGCATGGACAAGGAGAGAAGGGGACCTTGAGTTGTCCTGCTCGGGGAGTTAAAAGATCCTTGCCTTTCCTAACCAGAACCAAAGCCTGCTCCAGCAACCCTGTCCAGGGCCAGGGCGTTCCAAAGGCAACATGTCTGCTGTGCAGTGCCAGTGTGGTACCACTTTGGAGTCTGGGACTCTTCCCTCCTGTATCTGCATGTTCATTTTCTTCTCAAAGGTTTCAGGACTGTCTTGTACAAATGCTAGAGCTACATTCGAGGGATCGTATATGACAGGACCTTGCTGTATATAGTGGCACAGGCCTGTCATCCTGTCATTCAGGAGTCTGAAAGGATCAAGAGATTGATGCTAGCGTGAGCTCGACAGCAAAGTTGAGACCTCTCTTGGTTATATAGTGAGATACTGCCTTTAAAAAGAAGAGGCCAGGTAGTTAACATTTAGTCTCAGCACTCGGGAGGGAGAGGCAGGTGGATCTTTGTGAGTTCAGGCCAGCCTGGGCTACAGAGTGAGTTCCAGGACAGCCAGGACTACATAGAGAAACCTTGTTGGGGGGAGGGGAGGAGAAAGAAAAGAGGGGGCGTGGTAGAAAAGGGGCTGGAGAGAACTGGTCTTGATGATGCACACCTTTAATCCCAGCAATCTGGAGGCTGAGAGGCAGGCGGATACCTGGAGTTTGAGGCCGTCTGGTCTGTATTGTGAGACTGTGTCAAAAGAGTGGTGGGGTGGAATAGCGGCTGCCTTTGCACAGGACCTGGGCTCCCATCACTCATTGGTTCATAATCACCTGTAACTCCAGATCCTGAGGACCCATGCCTTCTTCCTCACATAACGTAAATAACTCTTTAGAACACCCCACCCAGTGAGCCTGTGTCAGCCTGGGTGTGGTTAGGAGTGTGGGCTCTAAAAAACTAGAATATTTGTTTGTCTTTTCAGGAAACTCCCACTAAAGAGCTGGGGCACTGTGGAGGAGAAGCTCATGGTCCGGGACCCAGCAGCCCAGCAGCATCCGCAGGCTCACCCTGCCTGGGCAGGTGCATGAACTCGGAGAGCTCCACGGATGAAGAAGGTATTGGGCTGCCGAGGTGATCGCTTGTAAAGGCGGTGGGAAAAGGAGCAGTATTCTCGGGGGGGGGGGGGGGGGGGGGGTCCGGAGCGGTTGTTGTGTTGTTTTGTTTGCTTTTCTTTGAGACAGAGTCTCACTGTAGACTGGGCTGGCCTGGAATGTAAGAGAGATTCCCCCTATCTTTGCCTCCCAAGTGCTGGGATTAAAGATGTGTGCCACCACGCCTGGCTAATGTTAACATTGTTGGAAAGGAACATCACTTGTTTTGAAATGACCCCTGAAGAAACACTTCCCGTGTGCTCTGCTCTGCCATCTGTTGGCAGGTTGTCTTAGGCCCTGGGCCCCCTCTGCTTATCGTGAGTTGATTGCATTAAGTGATAACAGGGTGCTGTTCCTCCTGCAGGCGGAGGCTTTGAATGGGATGATGACTTCTCCCCAGATCCTTTCATGTCAAAAACAACAAGCCTTCTGGGTTCCAAGCCTTCTCTTCAAACCTCCAAATACTTTTCTCCGCCCCCACCGGCCAGGAGCGCGGAGCAGAGCTGGCCACACGTGTCCCCCTGCTCCAGGTTCTCCATCTCTCCTGCCAACATTGCCAGCTTCTCACTCACACACCTCACGGACTCAGACATTGAACAAGGAGGTGAGAGGAGCCCTGCGTGTGCTGGGGGTGGGGCCGTGGCAGAGGCATGATGGCTTTCAGCCAGGAGTGCTCCCACCCTAGACCCAAAGGAGTGATGAGCTGATGCTATTTTAGTCTTTCCTGGGTAGATTATACATTTATTTGCTTGACAATTCTGTGTGTGGTGGGGGTGGTTCCTCGGGTGTACTAAGCACATTGTTCTACCTTGAGGTATATCCCCTCACTGGGGGATTCTAGGCAGGGGCTCTACCACTGAGCCACACCCCAGTCCCTCACTGGGGGATTCTAGGCAGGGGCTCTACCACTGAGCCCCACCCCAGCCCCTCACTGGGGGATTCTAGGCAGGTGCTCTACCACTGAGCCACACCCCCAGCCCCTCACTGGGGGATTCTAGGCAGGTGCTCTACCACTGAGCCACACCCCAGTCCCTCACTGGGGGATTCTAGGCAGGGGCTCTACCACTGAGCCCCACCCCAGCCCCTCACTGGGGGATTCTAGGCAGGTGCTCTACCACTGAGCCACACCCCCAGCCCCTCACTGGGGGATTCTAGGCAGGTGCTCTACCACTGAGCCACACCCCAGCCCCTCACTGCTTTACCACTAAGCTTTATTCCCCAGGTCTCTTCTTAGTCTTTGTTTTGTTTTGTTTTTGAGACAAAAAGTTTTACCAAGTTGCCCTGCCTGTCCTGTATTCAGTTTGGCCTTGAACTTTCGATCCTTCTGCCTCAGATTCCCAAGTAGCTGAAACCACAGGCCTGGTAGATCTCTCACAAGCTTGACAGCACATATTTGGCCACGCTTTGCACATTTGGAGTGTCTCCTAGTGCTCATTTCTGCCTAGCCCTGCTGGTCTGGCCCTGGAGGCCCTGGAGAGGCTCTTTTTTCCCCCTTGCTGCCAGCCCTGCTCCTCGGGTCACACTGCTCTCCCAGAGGAGCGCCCTGCACAGGCACCTGCTCTAGGCACACTTGACCTGTGGCTTGGACTCGGGCCCAGGCTCTCTGTCGCTACCCGGCAGTGTTGATTTTGCCACTAAGTCTTGGTCTCTGTGCGATAGCAGAGGGCCAGCCGGGAACTCGCAGCAGGGCCAATTTGAAGTAGCAATGCCTGAACATATGGGCCCCTTTCCCTATACCAAGATCGGAAGATAAATGTTAATAGGTACATTTTTTATTTGAAGTTTACAGATCAAATAATAAATGTAGGATATAAAGTGCTTTTATTTGTTTACACAGTTTTCACCTGTGCTGATGAGATAATGCCTGTGCCTAAGGATCTCTGGGGGGCAGGTGTACGGGTCAGGCTGGTGTACTTCAGTGCCCCTGAGTGTGGCCATGGAGCCACTGTGGGAGCCGAGCAGCTGTGTGTGCAGAGCCCTGCCGGCTGTGGGAAGGAGGGACAGACAGGGCCGCCCAGGAAGGCATGAGGCAGCCCAGGAACCTCCATGCTCTTAGTGTCTGGGTAGTCAGTTCTTAAAACTGATCCGCTTTGTCGTGTTGCTTGTGTCTGGGAAACAGGAAGCAGTGAAGATGGAGAGAAGGATTAGGTGGCTGTGGACACACTCTCCGGCCCAAGCAGCGTTCCTGCATGTTTGCCTGAGCGATGACGTCGACTCCTTGGTGGCCGCCACCAGACAGAGAAAGGCTCAGGATGACGGGGAGCCAGGCCACCACGCAGGAAGCCCTCTCCTCTGCAGCCCTCGCCTGCGCTGCTCCAGAAGTGCGCCGGGGCGTCCTGCTGAGGCGGCCGCACTGCCACGGCTCTGGTGCACGAGTGTTGGGGGACCTGTGCACCCCAGGGCATGGGTCTGTTTTCTGTGGGGTGTCGTCCCCACCACAGCTGTGCCTCTAGTTTGGGCACAGATGACACACAGGGGTACACCAGGGGAGGGTCACAGTGAGCCATATTGACTGTTTCTAAGGACATCACTAATTGCTCTCTGACTGCACTGTGGGTGAGTGCTTGAGCTCCCAGTGTTGTACAGCATCGTAAATTATACGAGGAAAACATGGCAGGCCAAGATGGTGCTGTCCACTGGTGTGGGGTTTTTTTTGTTTTTGTTTTTTTTTTCCTGTCTTCTCATGTGTTTGCCCTGCATGGTACTGTAAGCTTCGGTATTTTGAGTGTTCTATCTTCAGACCTGTGGGAACTGTACACAGGTACTCTTTCCCAGGCCATGCTGACTCTGGGTGTTTGTGTTCTGTGTTCCTAGAGGAAATATTTTTGATGAGTTCAAAACGGCTACTTCATTTCATTGATTGCATCAAGCATGTTTCTGAATGAGGTGGATTCTCTCTGAGCAGTCTGTCGTCCTGCCTCTTATGCTTTTAAATCCTCTTGGTAGAAATCCAGTAAGAGATGCACCCAGAACTCAGTGCCATTTTCTGGGGTGGCAGGTGAGATCTGCACCACATCCTTTCCACAGAGGCCAGCCTGTAAGAGATCTCATTTGTCTTGCGGGCAGGCAGAGACCTCTGAGGCCCTGAGTTCCCATGAAGAACTGTGGGTGCAAAGAGCGATTTGTCCACTGTGGGTGTTGCTGAGAGAGCTGTTCGAAAATGTTTGGGGATGGGGCTTCCCACTCCAGGCCACAGCACCCAGGAGACAGGCAGCACCCTGTACCTGCGAGGAGGAGGACAGGGACCCCAGCAGGGCCTCCACCAGCAGCCCTCACGGCCTCGTGGCTGGCCTGGGAAACCCACGCATGCCTCCCCTTCTGTATCAAGCACCCAGCTTTCCTCTTGTCCTGAAAGGGATCTCGAGTCTTCAGCATAGTCTCAGTACGTCATCGAAGGAATCTGGTGTCCCCCACACAAGGCTGGCCTTGCTCTGCCGCCCAGGAGTCCTGCTTTGACGTAAGGAAGTGTCGGTGGCTAGTGCCATGGCAATGCCATGTCGAGTGGGGACTGCACCTGTTGGGGTGGCCCTTCTTACATGGGCTGATCACCCCAAATCTTCACGGTGCTGATCCCACTACCCAGACTCCAGTGTGACATTGGGGTGAGTCTCCAGGTCCTGGCTGGAACATCGTGATGTCAATCAGAGGGACTTGGGCCCTCCTACAGAGTGCAAATGTGGATGTCGGCTTGAGTTTACGTAGCAAATTATGATCTTTATTATCAACTCTGATTCGATCCATGAATTTTTTTATACTAAGCAATAACTTTACAATCAACAGAAGACAATTGAGAACAGATAGTCTCCTTTTCCCGTACTTGGGGCACACTAGCATGCCTGGCTCCATAGAAAGCACTGGATCTTGTGACATGTATATTACAAACGGCATTTGAAAGTAACTTTGCCAAAATTGTCATAACTGAATTTTTTGCTGTGTGGACTTTCTGATTTTTTTTTTTTAACCTCTATCTACCAGTCTTAGTTGAGAAAGAGAGAAGCAATTAAGATTTTTTTCAAATTATAGGTTTAAGAAGTTCAGATTCACTGATTACAATCATGTGAATCCATAGACTCTATATATAGCCTTCTTCTGCAGTCAGCCTGGGATAGATTATTGACGTCTGAGGGCTGATCATCTTTCACCATGTTGAAGGGATTTTAACAATACAATTCCCATTTATATTTATATCTATATCGCTTTCATGGTTAATTGCCAAAACAAAAGCATTTTATAGATTGAGTTGGGGGTGGGGGTGGGGTGGGTCTTTCTGTGGTGTCGCATGGAAGGGAAGACTTTGTATAACACTTGTCAACACATCCTCCCAAAGTCTCAAGCAATATACAGGAATCTCAGTAGATTAAATTCCCAGTTTTGAAATGTGAGCATGTGCTTTGCCATCCTATATGGGTTTTGTCTTGTTTTGTTTTTTATTTTTGTTTTTGGCTTTCTCAAGACAGGGTTTCTTTGTGTAGCCCTGGCTGTCCTAGAACTTGCTTTGTAGACCAGGCTAGCCTCGAACTCACAGAGACCCTCCTGCCTCTACGTCCCAAGTGCTGCCACCACACCCAGATTGTTGTGTTGTTTTTAATGATAATTTGGTTGCTGTTGGTGGCCTTTCCAAACTTGTTCATTCAAATAAGCGAATGTGAAATCAGTGGTCCCTGTAGCTGGCATGGGCTGGGCTCAGTGATTCTTTTCCTGCCCTCCCTTGAGTGCCCCCCATCTTCCACCTGCCAGACTGGAAACTGACTTTTAAGTCCTCTAATAAAAATAATGAGCCCTCCATGTCTTTTTTTGATATCCTCCATTTGTTATAAGATGACCGATCCTAAGTCAGAAAGAAAAAAGTAGTCCCCTTCCCCATGAGATTCAGACTCTGAAAGGCTGAAATGGTGAACAGCCTCCCTCCCTCCTATTCCAGATGTACAGACCTGACTGTTTTTAGAAGGATGGCTTTATCTAAGGAAGTCTGTCTCCCTGCTGTGGAATGCCCTTTAAAACCCTTTTTTTTTTCTCCATATTTCTCATAGGGTATTTGTAGAACTAGTGACCTATTACCCGTCTGTCCCCAGCACTGGGGAAGAAAGCAGGCAGCTCCTGATCCTCCCGCTCCTCAGCCCATCACCTGAAAACTCAGGTTCTGTGTGCCACACGTCAGAGCACCCACCTCGAGAGAAGTCACCTTCCCATAAGAATGGGCAGACACGGTTACTTCAAACATACATCTCAATATTCCTTCAACAAACAGGGTGGCACCATCTTGGCTGTTGGGAAAGTCACTTAACTTTTAACTAAGTTCTTAAGATGCGCTGACAGTATTGAAGTCGTCACCCACAGCCGTCCCAGTGCTGTTTGGTTCCTGAAGCCTGCAGAGGCAGAGCTAGGTCTTGACCAGACTGGTGCATGTGCCCAGTGTTTCACCCTGTCCACAGCAGAGGCCTGGGTGGGGCAGTCACCCCCACCAGGCCTGACACCTACTGGGTTGGACTCAACACAGTCAGAAGGGGTTCACGGCAATATAACAGTTAATGAACTTGGAGTTTAAATTGTGTACATTTTTAAATCGTAAGGTTTTTACTGTATATTGAAGCTTAGTGTGATTCAATAAATTGCTTGTAATTTAAAAACTATTTAATATTCAAAATAAATATAGTTATATATTTATAAACCCCGTTGCTACATTTATTCCTTGTTTTGTCCTTGTGTGGGGTTGGCCTGGTGCTGTGGGTCTCTGAGCCCCCCACAGTCCTAAGGGCATGAGGATGGGTCACAGGACACCATAGTCTGCACATGTGGCTGTGATTTCTGTAATCCAAGCCTCCCTACTTACTGGGGAGTTCGGGTAAGATTTGGTTTATGAAGTCTTGGCTTGGTCCAGCCCCCAGGTACAACTCCAAGAGGCTCACAACTCCAAGAAGCTCACAAGTCATTTCCCTTCAGGCTGTGAAATGGCTTCTTTGCTAAGACCCATGTTCAACTTCTAAAACCCATGATGTTTAATAATGAAAAGACAGGTAAGGTGGAGCCTGCTCGCTTATCCAGTTCTGGGGAGGCAGGCAGCAGATCCCTGGACTCACTGGTCATACTATGCCCGTTCCAGGCCACTAAGAGGTCCTGTCAGACAAAAAATGGTGGCGCTCCTGAGGAACCTTCACACTCGATGTGTGTGTCCATGCACCGGCACCACACACACACACACACACACACATCAAACACAACAGCCTTTCACTGGTCTTGCTATGCTGCATGCCTTTAATCCCAGCACCTGGGGTACTAAGGCAGGAGGATTACCATGAACCTAAGACCAGCCTGGGCTATGGTATGAATGAGGTCCTGTCTTAAAAACACTAGCTGTTCTATACAGTATTGGGGTGTCTCCATGACCCGACCCTTCTCTCCTTTCCTCTCATTGAAGTCCAAGTGGATGAGGGAGGTGACAGCTTCCTGCTAGACATTGCCCACAGGAAGGCTGGGTCCCAGATTAGTGACACCCAAGCCTGCCAAACATGAAAACTCACTCGGAGACTCCTGGCTGAATTTTGACTTGTCTTATCAGCCCATGGGGCGGGGGGGGGGGGGGGACAAAACACCTCCTGTTTAGTTGATCATAGTGACCAGCCACACTTATAATCCCTGCACCAGGAGGCTGAGGCAGGAGAATTGCCATGAGTCTGAGGACAGCCTGGGCTATGGAGTCTCTGTCTCTAAAACAAAAAGAAAGCCAGGTACACGCATGTGGTCCCCAGCACCACACTACCATGGCACACATCTGGAACCATAGCACTCACTGTAATAAATTGTGTGTGTGTGTGTGTGTATATAAAATTTTCAGCACACTTTTGTCAATAGTTGAGTCCAAAGCACAGGAGTTGAGCTGAGTGTGCCAGTACCCAGCTGTAATTCTAGCACTTGGGAGGCAGAGGCTGCAGGATCAGGAGCTCAAGGGCAGCCTGGGGTACAGCCAACAAAATGGCTCAGTCACTTGTACCAAGCCTTATGACTTGAGTTCACCCCTGGGACTCACGTGGTAGAAAATAGAGAGCAGACTCCTGCAAGATGTCCTCTGACCTGTGAGCGCACACACATACAAGACCAAACCAAACAAGAATGAAATAATGTGTTAAAAGCCAGCAAGAAAGCCTGTTTTCTGTGAGCACCATGACATTCATGGACAACTTGGGGGAGTTGGTTCTCTCCTTCCACCATGTGGGTCCCAGACTCGTCGTCAGACTTGGTGTCGGGTGCCTCGACCCACAGAGCCGTCTCTTTGCCACATAACCTTTTTTGTTTGTTTGTTTGTTTGTTTTTGTTTTTCCAAGACAGGGTTTCTCTGTGTAGCTGTGGAGCCTATCCTGAAACTCACCAGGCTGGCCTTGAACTCACAGAGATCCGCCTGCCTCTGCCTCACGAGTGCTGGGATTAAAGGCGTGCGCCATCCATCACTGCCGCCCTGTGCCACATAACCTTTTTTTTTTTTTTTTTGGTTTTTCGAGACAGGGTTTCTCTGTGTAGCTTTGCGCCTTTCCTGGAACTCACTTGGTAGCCCAGGCTGGCCTCGAACTCACAAAGATCCGCCTGCCTCTGCCTCCCAAGTGCTGGGATTAAAGGCGTGCGCCACCACCGCCCGGCGCCACATAACCTTTTATATTGTAATTTTCTTGTAACCTCAGGAAACTGAGGCCGGCTCCCTCAAAGCAGGTAGGCAGCTAGGTGAGTTTCTTTCTTTCTTTCTTTCTTTCTTTCTTTCTTTCTTTTTTAAGCCCAATTTTCTGATTCATGAAGACAGTGACACCCTGCCGCTAGGAGATCTAGTGACCTGGGTGGCCTCCCTGACTCACCCCATTCCAGTCTGGAGAGACTGCAGCGGGGAGAAGCTGAGCCCTGAGTCCACTGGAATTCAGTGTTCTGGGGCCGGGTAGGAGAGGTCTTGCCAGCTTTGTTCAGGGACGTGGCTGCTGCCGTTCCTGTAAGATTACTCAGGGTGGCTTATCCTACACTGTTCTGAGCCTTAACCCCACGGCCAGGTGCACTGGCCAGGTGCAGTCCCGGGTTTCCCCAGCCCCAGCGGGTCCCCAGAGACACCGCGGGCTCTCAGACCCAGAGGGACGGGGGGAGGCGGGTCGGCACCGGTCCCCAGAGCGGGGGGCGTGGCCGCAGGTGCCGCCCTGGCCCCGCCCAGCGAGTTCATTTACATGCTTCCCGCGGCCCCGCCCGTGGTGGCTAAAGCTACGTGTCCTTGTCCCCCGTGGGCAGCCTCAGAACGTGCGGCCTCGGATCGGATCCCCAGGTAAACCAAGGGGCTGGGGGAGCTGGATGGGACTCCTGGGAGGGGACCCAGAGGCACGACTAGGTGGACGCCTGGCTCGGGTGGGAGGAAAACCCAGATGGTGGCTCCCACTCAGACTGGCTGGTGCCGTCCACGTGGTGGAACTGGGGGCTGCTGCAGGGCCTTGGCGACTGTCAATCTGACCTGTGAGCTGTCCTGTGTGCACTTACTGCAGTTCTGGTTCTGATAGTGTCTGGGCCTGTGTCATGTCCAGGAAAGCTGTAAACATGCCGTCTAACGGGTGTTGCCTGTCCCTGGGACAAATGACAGTGTTGGGGGGGACCCCATGAGCCAGGGCCGGGACCTGTTCCTGCGTGGTTTAAACAAATTGTCAAGGATCACCTAGGCTCGGGAGGTAAAGGGCATGGGAGCTGAAAGGGTTCCCAGTTCAGTGGGGAGGGGAGACGTGAGATTAACAAGGGCCCTGGGAGCAGAGGGGAGTCAGTGCAGGGCCACTGTGAATGGGAAGCACATGGGTGTCGCTATGCACCAGCGGTCAGCTGCACTGGCTGTTGATGCCATTGCACTGGAGAGAAGCCATGAGACGGCCATGCTGCCCCCTGGCCACACGGAATGACTGCAGAGGGCTGTGTTCTGAATTTCAGTTTGAAGGGCCTCTTCCGGCCACCACCTCCCGGGAAGACTATGAAGACCAAGAACCGACCTCCTCGGCGCCGGACACCCATGCAGGACACAGAAGCCACCCCAGGAGAGCAGACCCCCGACAGACCCCAGGCAGGCTCAGGGGGGTCGGAGCTGACCAAGGGTCTTCGGAGTAGGACCGCCCGTGCAGGCGGAGCCCGAGCGGAGGTCAGCCGCCGGCGACAGGGCTCTGGTGGCCGCAGGGAGAACAGTGTTCAGAGGCGGCTGGAGAGCAATGAGCGGGAAAGACAGCGGATGCATAAACTCAACAACGCCTTCCAAGCGCTGCGTGAGGTCATCCCGCATGTGCGGGCCGACAAGAAACTCTCCAAGATCGAGACGCTCACACTGGCCAAGAACTACATCAAGTCACTGACTGCCACCATACTCACTATGTCCAGCAGCCGCCTCCCGGGGCTGGAGGGGCCGGGTCCTGCACCCGGCCCCAAACTCTATCAGCACTACCATCACCAGCAGCAACAGCAGCAGCAGCAGCAGCAGGTGGCTGGGGCTACGCTAGGCACCACCGAGGACCAGCCCCAAGGCCACCTGCAACGGTACTCTACGCAGATTCACAGCTTCAGAGAGGGCAGCTAGCACCCGCTCCGGGCTCTGGGCTGGGTCGACAGTGCTGACCAGGCCTGCTCATCTCAGCTCTGGTCCCTCCATGCCACAAGCCTGACTGGTGATGACACACTATGGGGGTCGTTTGGGGGGATTTTGTTGTTGACCAGAGACATGGCCCAGGCTGTCCTGGAACTCCTGGTCCTCCTGCTCCACCTCTCTCTGGCTGGGATTCCAGGCACACATCACCACACACGGTGCAGAGCTGGGGGATGAACCAAGGGCTCTGTGCATGCTAGGCACGCACTCAACCTACGGATCTGCATCCCGCAGCCCAAGGTTGCATCTCTAGGGCCTCCATTTTCCTTGAATGTCAGCTCAGCCACCAGCATAGGGCGGTTTTTCCTAGCCACCCAGGGGACAAGGGAGTGATCTGGGCCATCAAGGCATCTTGAGGCCCAAATCTCTGGGGAAAGCCTGCCCAGCCCCTGCAGTTCTTTCCCCAAAACAGGCAGGAGGGGAACATGCCTGCCTCCCTCACAATCCTTTTTATGTGTGGTGGCCAAGGGGCAATTCCAGGAAGAACTTTACTTACAAATGTCCCTGCTACCGCTGAGCCCAAGATCCATCCTCCAGTATTGTGGGGCCACATGGAGGCTGGGCCCAAAGCGTCACCCAAGGCCCTTTAGGGAATTTAGCAAAGCCAAGGTGGCAGCTCCTTCTTGGCAGCCCAGATGCCCTGGGCCCAACTCAACAACTGGATTTAGAAGGGCCTCATGGGACTTTAAATGGATAAGGAGGTTCTCTTTTTTTTTTTTCCCAAATGGAGACTTCTGGAAAGGCGGCAGTGCCCTGGGCTGTGGCTGCCCGCAGCCTGAGTGGGGCCTGGGATCTGAGGCTCTCTGTTTGGGCTAGGCAGGGTCTTTATGAAGAGGGCCTCCCAGCCTCTGTACAGGGATAGACTTGCCCTGGGCCTTCTGCAGGCTTCTCACACCTGGACCCCACGCCCACCCCTCCATCCCAGGGTGTACCACCATGCTTAGTCCTCATTCTTCTTGCCTTTGCCCCTGATGTTACGGCTGCCACGTGTTTTTTTTTTTTTTTTCACAGGCTCGTGGGACTTAGCTCTTGGTACCTTTGGTGTTTTCTCTGAGGGGGAAGCTGGAGTGACAGGCTTGCCCCTCCCCCGACCTGATCATTAATAACGAGGACCGAGTTGGTTGGCAACCTAGCTGCCTCAAGCCCAGCTTCCTTCTGTGGGGCGTTCCTGCTCCACAGGCTCCGCCAGGCTTTTCCACTTCCGCTGTCAACTGCTATTGGCCTCTCCTTCCTCTCTTGTCTCTGACCAGAACTGTCCTGGAGTTCCTTGGGGCCCATGCCCCCGCCCCCCCTTTTTTTTAGAGTGACAGGAATCTCACTCTATGTAGCTTAGGTTGGTCGCAAATGATGCAGTCCAGGCTGGTTTTGAACTCGTGCTTCAGCCTTCTAAGGCGTAGGGGACAGCCCTGGTACCCCAAGAGACAGATACTAGCCGCGCTGGGCCTGGAGGTGTGATCTCTCTATCCCAGTGAGACCTGGGTTTGGTCCTGTCCCTTCACAGATCATAGGTGGGGTAGACCGGAGGCCTTTGTGTCTGTGATTCGGGGATGGTTACTGGGAAAGGTCAATAGTTAGGGAATTTGCCAATGTGAGCTGAGGCCAGGCACAGCTCCAAGTTGGAAAGACGGAGCCCAGATATGCCTTGCCGTGGGGGACCTGCCCAGCAGAACACAAAGACCTCTGCCGACGGACACTACTACAGACCTAGTGGCTGGCTTCCAGCGGAGACCAGGCCAGAGCTGGGCTCCTTTTGCTGGACCTTGCCTGGAAGCACACGGAGGAAGGGAAGCTAGCTACCTGGCCAAACTTCTGCCCTAAGGCCTGACCACAGCCCAGGGCTGTCCAGGGGCACTGCCTTGCAGGGTCACAGCCTCGTGGCCCTTTGTGCCCCATAAGCTGGCACTCGTACCTGCTCCCCAGAGGATGGCATGGGCCTAGCTGTCCAGTTCTTCACTGGTGACAGACAGGACCTATATGTCCCTTGGGAGGCTAGGAGACAAGTCTAGGATATCAGTAAGGCCTGTCGGTCTGTCTCCCTGACCCAAACCCAGGCTTTTTTTTTCTTTTATTGAGACAGGTCTCCCGTAGTCTAGGTTGACCTCCAACTTGCTATGTAGTGAAGGATGAACTTCTGATTCTCCTGCCTCTACCTCTTGTGTTGGGACTGACTACAGGCATGTACCCCTGCGCCCAGTTTAGGCAGTCCTGGGGATTGAACCTAGGGCTTGGAGCATCTTCGGCAAGCTCTCTACCAAGTGATCTACACCTCTAGCCTGGTCTCGTCATTCCTGCTGGGTAACAGGGCTGAGTTTGCTCGAACCCCTGGACAAGAGGGTTAGAGCTGCCCCTGACCAGGTCACCTGGACCGTGGAGTCCCCAGAGCTGATCACCTTCCCATTGACAGAAGCAGAGAAACTGGAAATGTGACCTGTCTGGAAAAAGCCAAGATGAACAGAACAGCCTGCGCCCTGCCTGTCACCGCGGTGAAAATACTCCTTAAATGACCTGAGCTGGCTCTTTTTCCCCCCAATGGTTCCCTCCAAGTACTAATGAAATTGCCAGCTGTATCTTCAAATGAAAAGGTTCCGCTGCCACTGTGCTTTGGTCCTCGGCACAGGTGCCCGGAGACCTGTGCCTTTTAATCCAAATGCCTAATAAAAATACGTCCGTCATCCTGTGGTATAAATTTTTATTAAATAGAACATCTGAGGAGCCTAGACAGTTTGGTGCCACTGAGGGGGCGAACAGTTGGTGCTCAGCAGTGAAAGGATGTGTCACCCTGGCAGAGTGACACCCTCGAGATGCTCTGTGGAGAACCATCTGCAGCAGAACACACAAGTCACAGTGGCTGGGGGACAAGCCAGGATGCTCCCTTGGAATCCTGACACTGACATGCAGACAGGGGAGGGACCCCTCGAGCACCCCTCTGTACACGGGTATGTCTGGTCCCACCTCTGGAAATGCTGAGGGCATGGGGCTCCTCCGATATTTCCCCTTAGCTTCCGGGGACACCTCTCATGCAGAATGGAACCCTTCCTGACCATGACCCCACACGGAGGATGCCAGGGCAACCCAGTTAGGAGGGGTGACAGAGGCGAGGCTCTGGCACCCCGTGGGCAGTGTCTGAAACATCAGACATCACCTGCTGGGGCACACACTCACGCTGGGGGGCCCGTGCTTAGGCTTATGCCGGGCAGGCTACAGCGCTCACCTCAGGACAGCAGGTGCCTTCTGCCCAGCCCTGGGGCACAAGACAGCCTAGGGTTCTGGCCATACCCTTTCCACAGGGCAGATTTCCTCACCCAAGTCTAGGGTGCGAGCTGCCTCCACCCAGACCTGGCCGCCCGGCAACAAGTGGGCACGGAGGCCCTGCCCCCCACATCCGAAAGAGGGGCTAAACGGGGTTGCATGGTGGTGATTCTCTACATGGAAACTACCTTGCAGTGTATCCCAGGAGAGGACCCCAAGCCAGGCTAAGACCCACCTGGTTCCTGAGGCAGGGTCTCGTGTAGCCCACCCAGGCTGGCCTCAAACTTACTATGGAGCTGAGGGTGCCCTTGAACTCCTGACCATTTTGCCTGTCTTCTGAGTACTGGGATTACAGGCATGCGCTATCGTGCCTGGTTTATTTATCTAGATAGTGTGTGTATGTGTGTGTGTGTGTGTGTGTGTGTGTGTATGATAGTCTTGCTATGTGGTCTCAAACTCACACTCATAATCCCCCTGCCTCAGCCTCCTGAGTGCCGGGCACATAGGCATCAGCCACCAAGGCCAACTCCTTTGCTTAACTTTTGAAGCAAAAACCCACTTGGAAACCCGCTGAAGGATGACTGCAGACTGAGGCTTGGAGACCTGAGCCTCACAGCTGGTTCTCCTGGGGGTGACTTGGGGTCTCCAGGTGAGGAAGGCCCCTCCTTGGATCTGCCTCTTTGGGGCCAGGATTTCTGGAGGGCTCTGAGCTCCTGGCCTGGCAAGCTGGGAGGCCTAACAGGGAGGGACCAGGGCTGAGGGCCCCAGGCAGTAATCTCCTCCACTCTTCCCCTGCAGCATCCCCCGCAGTCTTGGAACGCGCGTGGGAGCACCCCCACACTTTCACATCTCTGGGCATTGTGTCCGTGCTTCAAAATGGCTGACTTTGGCCTGGCTCCCTGTGCATGTGTGGGCCTGGGTGATGCCCTCCCACACTGCACAAGAAAGGCTCGGTTCTGGTCCTTCTGGCTCAAACCATCCTTGCCTCCAGGTGAGGAGAGGCCTCAGCAGCAAACGGGACCTTGGCCATGGGCCTCCTGTTCCCTGGACACGTTCCTGGGTGCCATGACGGCATTGGCTCGGACAGAGATGTGGTCCCAGCCTCCCTACAAGCGGAAAGCCATGTCACCTAGGACCCAAGTATTCTCCCAAAGGCTCTCCCACCAACACCCACGCTGAGTCTGGCGCACACAGTGCCATCCAACCGTCCCGGATTGCCAGTGCACTCACTCCAATGCCGTAGTCCCAGCCCTGCCCCTTGGGCTCCCGCGGTTGGACACCCACGCGACGACACACCGTCCCCCGGCTCAGGCCATGGCTCCCCTGGACTTTGTTGGCAATCACCCAGACCTGGAACAGAACTTTGTTGGAGCTCCTGGCCCGGCTGTAGAGGGGCAGCCGGGTCCAGAAGAGAGGAGACCCCTCCCCCCCACTGCCGGAAACCCGCTCTGCTCCCCCTCACCTGGTCCAGCGGCCCCACAGACACTTTGCGCACGTTGTTGGACACGTGCTCCCAGCTGGAGCCTTGTGGGTAGCTGGGGGTGATCCCCGCTCGGTACCACAGGTTCCCTGGACAGAGAAGCAACCAAGGTCATCGGCAAAGTCCTTTCGGCTCATCCTGGCAGGCTGTGGGGTCAACCCCCAGCTCCCCCTCCAACCCTTCACACCCAAGGGCTCTTGATGACCCACAGGCAGGAGCCTGGGCCACAGCCAGCCCTGTCTCTCTGTGTTCTAGGCTTCATAATCGTCTCATTGTGCCTCTTAGGGCTGACAGCCTCAGCCTCTCTGCTGAGGGAGAAGCCGAGGACAAAGAATGTTTTAAGCAAATAAAGAGAAAACCGGATCTGGACGCAACACCCTGGACTCCAAGACTGTTTTTGTTTTCTTTTCTTTTTCAGAGTCTCATGTAGCCCAGGCTGGCTTTGAACTCCGGCTGCCTCTATCTCCCGGTATTGAGATCACTGGTGCACAAACCACACCCAGTGCGTGTGGTGCTTGTGTGTGCGAGGCAGGTGCTCTTCCAACTGAGCTGGGTGTTTTCTCCAGGTTTTCAGAGATGGGGGTCTCACTATGGAGCTCAGGACAGCCTCAAACTGATCCTTTTGGGGAAGCCTTTCCGGGATAGGGGTTATAAGACATGTTCTACCATTCCTGCCTTCAAGTTTCTGAGGCAGGGTCCCATGGGCTCCAGGGTGGCCTCGAACTTACTGAGGATGGCCTGAACCTCTGATCCTCTTGCCTCTGCCTCCCCAATGCTCGGATCACAGGCCTGTGCCACCATGGCTCCAAAGTCTTGATTCTACCTTCTCTACCCGTCTCGATATAATCGGTAAAATCTTGAGAAGAATGGGCCAGGGCCCTGGCTGAGGTGACACAGGGGTCAGAAATGGCCCTGCTGCCTGTGGGGCCGCTGTGTTCCACACCCGGGAGCTCCGAGATGATGTTCTAGAAGCATCTAGGGCTAGTGTCACGAACCGAGGAAGTTAGGGGAGAGACCGAGGCTGGCTCTGAGCTGACGTTTCTGGCCTCATGCAGGGGTCCTAGGGGCTTTGCTGTTTTGTCTTGGTCCAGGCCCTGCCTGCATGGCTCCTGAGGGTCAAGATTTCACTGAGTGCCAGTGCCCTGTCTCCATGCTGACCACAATGCAGGAGGGTGACCTTAACAGCTAAAGTCCCTTGTCCCTAAGGGGAACAACACTTCCAAAGGATGCCGAGAAGGGATGGCATCTCAGCCTACTTGTGGCCTGGTCACGATCCTACTGGGGTATCCATGGGACCCTAATCTCCCTAGTGACCATGCAGACTCTCAGATAACTTGCCGTTTTCATCCAAGGCGTATACTGATGTCTGGCCCACAGACACCTGCACCAGCTTCTGTTTGGGAGGAGATGGGATATGGTACCAGCAGTCACCTGTGGGGGGAAAGCTGACTCAGGAGGTAGTTGGGAGACCCCCACACCTGTGAGCCCAGACCCAGGCCTGCCTCGTGCTCCAAAGCTCACAGCAGGCTGAGGCCTTGCAGCCAGCCTTCAGCCCCGGCTGAACAAGTGCGTGGCTTGGGCTCAGTGTGTGAGCTGAGCATCACGTGAGGCCAACTCGGGCTCTGCCATCCACCCGGTATCTCAGCTGTGCCCAGGGTCCTTTGGGGTCCACCCTGGGTTCTGCTATCAAGCCCACCTCATCCATGTGACAGACGATGCCTAGCCTGGCACACAGTTGGCACATGAACTCCGTGCTGCCCTTCAAAGCCCTGCAGAACCCGGCGAAGGAAAGGCCAGCACGGCTCACATCCCCAGATAACAAGAGTGGTCCCACAGCTCAGGAGCCCTCACCAGGGGTGCTGTCCCGGGGGGGTCCCTGTGTGGATGAGGGAGCCTCGGAGTGAAGAGTCCTACACATCCCCGAGCCTGCCCCAGAGGACCCACCCACCACCTTACCGGGAAACTTCCTCCCCACACTCCACCAGCGTGGGGCTAGAGGTCGGGGGTGGGTGCCACTCACCAGCTGGCTGAGAGGGAGACACAGAGCCCCGGTAGAATGCGGAGCCATCCCTGGCCACAGCCCACACCTGATAGCAGGCCCCGATGGAGACCGAGGCGAAGGGCTGGTCAGTGCCAACATGTAGCCAGGAGGAACCCTGGAGATGGAAGGACAAGGGAGACCGCTGAGGGGCCAGCGGGACCACCTGGCCTCCTCCTCGGAGGCTGATACTCAAAGGAGGTATACTGCACCTAAGCCTGCCTGGGAGGTGAAGCGTGCCCAGGGTGGTCTGACCTAGCCCGAAGTACAGTCTACCTTGGCCCACTGTTGAGCTCTGGACTCGGGCCCCTCAAAGGGAAGATAACAGCATGTGTACTTCATCAAGGGTGCTCAGGAGCCACCGTGTCACCTGGGCCCCGCCCCCGCCTCTTTACGCCTAGGCCTGGAGAGATGGCGAGTCTCCATGGCAACCTCATCCTGGGGGCTCCCGGCCTCATGTGGATTATATAGGACATCTTCCCACCCTGGAGACCCATGCTGGGCAGGTCTGGGGAGAGCTCTCAAGCAAGAATCTTGATGTCCAGAAGACTGTTCAAGGCGAACCACCCTGATGGCTTAGAAGGCCGGCGCTCACCGCGGGGTTGAGTTCCGACACCCCCAGGCGGCAGAGGACATCCCCCTTGTCACTGACAGCCCACAGCGCAACGTTGTGGCCTCGCCCATCCGCATCTGCACTCTCTGGGATGATGGACACATCGCCGAGGGCAACAGGGGCCACCTCTAGCCACGGCCCGCTGGTCACCAGCTTGCATTTTCTGTTCAGGGAAATAGGAGCCTGAGCGCAGGGACCGGGCGTGGCAGCAAGCCCCAGGGCATGTCACCGCTCGCCACTACCTGCTGCCGCCACGGGCACAGCCCAGCATGCAGAAACTGAGACGGGCAGACTCCTCAGGGGAGGGGCAGAGCACCCGGTGGGTGGCAGTGATGGGTTCCTGCCCGTCCTCTGCCCTTCCCCCAGCTCACCCTCCGACCTACGGGCAGAGCCCAGCCGGTGACATTTCTCTTATTTGCTCTTCAGGACAAACTTCAGAAAGCAGAGCGCAGGGAGCCCGCGGGCATTTCCTGGGCTGACATTTACTTTGACTCCGGTTTCTTTCCCTCCCTCCCTGCTTCTTTCCTGGGGACTTAAGTCAGAAGCCAGCAGATCTGGCTCAAGAGAAACCAGCGTCCTCTTCCCTAGAGGAAGAACGGAACGGGGCGGGGCGGGGCCCGAACCCATGACCCTGCAGTTCTGTCTCTCACCTGGCCCAGCACCTTCTCCTGACAAAATCCTTCATGGTTTTGTACCCATGGTAAGAGCTGCAAGAGGACGAAATGGTGCGGTCAAGATCACTCTGTGGAACTTTCTAGAAAGTGACGCCGCTGCACGCACTCTTTCCCCAACACTAGGTCACAGAAGCAGAGGAGTAGCTGTCTGTAGCTGCGTATAGTTCTCCTAGCTGCCTCAATGTGGTCGGGGCAGAAGTGTGGCTTTCCGGGGGGGGGGGGGGGCCCTGAGGCCTGGGCGTGGCAGCTGCTGTCTGGAGTGGTGGGCTCAGCGTCTCGGCCTGTGCCCTCCCCAGCACTGTCAAGAGTGTGCCTGGGGAATGGGAGCCTTTGGTCTAGTTGGGGGATGGAGAGTCAGTCTGAGAGGCCTCACTGCCACCTGAGGGGATGGCCTGGATTCCCACCCTGAGTCTGCTCAGAAGCCATCCGGCTGGGGCCCTGGCTTAGGTTCTTCTGGTTCATTATCCTGATTGGACATTTGCACCATGAGGGGCCTGAACTTGCCTCGGGGCCCCCAATACAGTACGACAGCCATCAATGCCCACTTTGCAGGGGTACACGGAGGACAGAGAATAATCATCTCGGCCGCTGCTCATCAGGCACTCTCCCCTCCCCTCCCTCCTACATCCCTGAGATAGGGGAGGCTGACTAGTGAGGCTTCACCTTCTACCCACCCGCCTTGGCAGGCCCGGCTTCCGGGGATGGCTTCCGCCTCACTCCCAAGGACTCCCCCTACCCTTCAGCAGTGACTCCCTCACGCTGCCCCTCCCATCACCTGGCCTTCAGGGCTGGGCCTATAGCTCCCCAGGAGCCCCAGTGGATTCCCAGGTTTCCCTTGCCCTTCGTGAGTCTCTTAAGCCAAGGGCCTTGTCTGAACCTTCAGACCGGGCGCAGCAGGGGCGGCCTCTTCCTACCACAACCAGAGGGGTCAGCAGAGCTCCCCAGGTCCCTCCTACCCCAACTCGGAAGCAGCTGAGATAACAACCCTGGGGTGGGCGCCGCCACTCAGCCAGGCTGGGGCAGAGCTGGCACGGCAGAGGGTCCCGGCCCCAGAGAGAGCGCTTACGCGGGGAAGTCACTGGCATACTGCCATCCTTCCTGATCCGTGCCGCCGGGGACACTGAAGTCCACGTACCAGTCGGAGACCTGGGGAAGAGTGAGTCAGGGTGAATGGGGGACTCTCTTCCTCAAAACCCACAGACCGGTAGAAACCCGGGGGATGGGAGGGCCAGGGCCGGCGGACCGTACACACACGTACACACACGTATACACACACACACACACACACGTACACACACGTACACACACACACACACACACACACACGTACACACACACACACACGTACACACACACACGTACACACACGTACACACACACACACACACACACGTACACACACACACACACACGTACACACACACACACACACACACACACACACACGTACACACACACACACACACACGGGCGAGCGGGACTCACCCAGGTCCACTGCAGGGACGGTGGCTTTGTGCCGGCCTTGGTGCATTCCTGCAGCCCTGTGGCGTCACTCCACATGTACCGGTCCGTGGGCAGACCCCTGGAGCAGGACGACAGACGGAGCGAGGTGACAGAGGACTCAGAACAGGCCACCCTGCCCAGACACTCCTGGTAACAGGTTCCTACCTCATCCCTGCTGGGGACATGGCCCAACTGCCTGAACAGGCCACCTCTAGACCCACTCACACACCAGGGGTAATGGACAAAACCAGAATTGCCCCAGGGGGGGCAGAGCAACTGAAATCACCTTGTGTCATCACAGTGCCTGGGCCATAACAACCAAACCATCTCGCCGTGTGGCCCGGGAGTTGGCTCTCCTTCCCTTGGGTTATGGCCTTAATAGTTGTGCCCCTAACCCACAAGATGCTGCATCCCTCACCCAGTAACCGTGGATGGGACCTTAGTTGTGAAGGATGGCTAATCCTTTCTGTTGGTTTCTCTGTGTAGCCCTGGCCGATGACGATCGCCAGCTTGCTCAGATTGAGAACACCTAAGAGAATAAGTACTCGACGCCCTTCTGAGCGTCTCCAGAGTTTATAAACAGGCCACGAAGGCTCTAGCCTACTCTACTGATGGAGTCAAGATCTGAGCAGCACTGTGGGAGGTGGTGGCACTGTGGGGGGGGGGGGGTCTGGCTGGAGGAAGGAGGTCGCAGGCAATGTGTTATCATGGGTTACGTCTTGCCTGCTGCCTCTCTGCTTCCCGGATGCCGGGTGAGCAGTTCTGCTTCTCTCTCTCTGCCCCTCCACAGTGACATTCCACATCAGGCCCCCAAACAATGCGGCCAGCAACGACTGCAACCCCTGAGGCCACGAGCCAAGTACAGCTTCCTCCCATTTTAAAACATTACGCTGATTTGTTGATGTGCGTGCATGCGTGTGTGTGTGTGTGTGTGTGTGTGTTACACACATGTGGAGGTCAGAGGACAATTTGGGGGAGTCAGTCCTCTCCCGGAGTTGTCGGGCTTGGCAGCAAGCGGTTTGTTGTCTGTCTGTCTGTCTGTCTGTTGAGCCTCTCACTGGCCTTATCCCTTCTTTCTTTCAGGTACTTTGTGACGTCATTAGAGTGAACATTAAGCTAATAAAGCTGACATCTTCAGAAGAAGGGAAAGTGCAGAGCTGGAGGGGTGCAGAACGGCTCGGTCAGTGGAGAACTTGCCTTGAAAGCATGAGGAATTGAGTTGGAGCCCCAAATCCACGTTAAAAAAAAAAAAAAAAAAAAAGCCGGACAGTGGCACACACTTGTAATCGCAGCTCCTTGGGACTCCAGATTTCAGTGTCCACAGATCAGGCACCACAGAGACCTACTGGTGTCCCTCCATGCACGAGCTGCCTGTGCAGGCTCGGATGTGACAGTCACCAAGCTGAGTGGTTTGGGTGGCTGTGACTGACTGCCCACTCATAAGACATCTCAAAAGGATTTTTGTTTTTGTTGCTTTGTGAGACAGTCTCTCACTTTATAGTCCTGGGACACACTAGGTGGCTGAAGCTGGCTGGAATTTACAGAGATTCTTCTGCCTTGGCTTCCTGAGTTCTGGATTACAAGGCATGAGCTACACCCAGCTATTTATTTATTATATTATTATATATATTATAAATTTATTTTTAAATTTTAAAAAAAATGTAGCCGGATGGTGGTGGCGCACGCCTTTAATCCCAGCACTCGGGAGGCAGAGACAGGCGGATCTCTGTGAGTTCGAGGCCAGCCTGGTCTACCAAGTGAGTTCCAGGAAAGGTGCAAAGCTACACAGAGAAACCCTGTCTCAAAAAAACCAAAAAAAAAAAAAAAAAAAAAATGTATTCCCAGCCAGGTGTGGGGTGCATGCCTTTAATCCCAGCACAGAAGGCAGAGGCGGTGGATCTCTGAGGCTAGCCTCGTCTACAGAGTTCCAAGACAGCCAGGGCTACACAGAGAAACCCTGTCTTGAAAAAGCAAAACTAAAAACAAACAAAAAGTTATGTATATGTATTTGTGTGTGTGTGTGTATGTGTGTGTGTGTGTGTGTGTGTGTCTGTGTGTGTGTGTGTGTCTGTGTGTGTGTGTGTGTGTGTGTATGTGTGTGTGTGTGTGTGTCTGTGTGTGTGTGTGTGTATGTGTGTGTGTGTGTGTGTGTATGTGTGTGTGTGTGTGTGTGTGTGTGTCTGTGCATGCGCGCACGCTCGTGCAGGTGCCTGCGAAGGCCAGAAGAGAACATGAGACCCCCTGGAGCTGGAGTGACAGGAGGTCATGTTAGCGCCTCAGGTCTTGGGCAGTCAGTAGTGTGCACTTCTCACCCCTGAGCCGTCTGTCTCCAGAGACAGGGTCTAGGGATAGAGTGGAAGAAGAAAGGGAAGAGTCTGGGGAACCGAGCAGTCGGTAAAAGCTGTCCTTGCAAGCATGAGGACTCAGTTCCAACCCACAGAACCCACGTACGACGTCGGGCCGGGGCTGAGGTGGCTCAGGGGTTACTGCTCTCACTGAGGACCCGAGTTTGGTTCCCAGCACCCATGGAAGGAAGTTCACAACTCCTGCTCTGGGGATCCAGCACTCTTCTGGCTGCATGGACACCTGCACTCATGTGCACAAACATGTGCACACGCACACGCACACGCACACGCGCGCGCACACACACACACACACACTTCAAAAGAAAATAAATCTTAGAGGAGAAAAGAAAAGCTGGGTACAGCAGTCCATACTTGAAACCCTATCACTGAGAGGTACAGATGACACCTGAGCTTGGTGGCCTCCATAGACACATGCACCCACACAAACGTGTGTATGCTTCACATGAACACATGTGCACACGCTCGCGCGCACACACCTAAAAAAGACACAACACCTAGTTACTTCCAGGCTGGAGGCCTTGGCAGCAGCTCCAGGCTATGCTGAACCGGCTTTCGCCAGGTCTGTGGCCTCGGCCAGAGGGCACCTTCGCCAAGCACCATGTCACCAAGCATCCATGTCACTCACCTGCTGGTATAGCCCGTGACAGGATTCCAGCGCTGGTTCTCATAGATGTGGACACTCTTCACATCTGACTGTGTGTAAATGTTGCTGGTGCTGCTGGCCAGGCCTGGAGAAGAGCGGGGAAGAGGCTGCTGGGGCCCAGGCCACAGTAGCCCTGAGGCTGCCGCCAGGAACCTGGCCTTTCTGTCTGAAACAGCTCGGGAGAACAGATCAGAGCGGGGACGCTGTGATGGGCTATGGGATCTCATAGGGACCAGCCTCACTTGGGTTTCTGTCTCTTGTGTGTTCATAATTCCTTTGGGACCGCATAGCTTCCGTGAGAAGAGATCTGCAACAGCGTCTCACTGTATGTCCCAGACTGGCCTCAAACACACAGAAAGATCTGCCGGCTTCAGCTTCCTGAGTGCTGGAGGTAAAAGCAAGCGACCGCCCAACTGGCCCTCCTCCATTCTTGGAGACCCTGTCCTCCTATCCAGTGCCCAGCAGGTTCCTGCCAGGCTCACCTTATTAGCAAAGCCACCCTGACCCACACATATGACCTCTGTGAGTCTGGATGTCCTCACAGGCAGGACAGAGACCAAAGCAATTTCTGCCTCGAAGTCAGGGAAGTTCTTTGGCCAGTGAGGCTGCAGGTTCCTTTGGTCTTGGTGGACCCCAGTTCTCCAGGGTCAACTACTTCCTCACCACGGGGTATCGGGGCTGTGGCATAGAACATGCCTTGGAGTTTGCTTTTGTCCCCACTTCCCACCCTAAACTTGGGGATCCCTATGGTGGGGACAACTCACTTTCCCTAAAGAGTTTGGAATTCGGTACAATGAGGGAGCATGGGTTCTGGGGTACCCCCAAAAAAGCACTCTGCGACTTCATCTGTGAGATGAGGTGCTGGACCTACTAGAGGCAGCTGCTGTTCTAGAACCTTCGAGGTCCTCTGCTCTGCTGGTGGGACCCCAGAGGGCATCTCGGAGGCTAGGCCTATTCTCTGGGTTCTCGAGTGCCATGGGTTGGCCTGGGACGGCCCTCTGTGGAGGCTGGCAGTGGTGAAGGTCACCTGTCAGCCAGGTGTGGGACAGCAGCCCTGGGCACCGGGAAGGCGAGCCAGACGGGATCAGGGGAGGTTAGACCCGGCGGGTGTTGGGAGCTGATCTTGCCAGCCTCGGGTGCTCGGAGTCACCCTCACCTTGGAAGCAGCCTCCGCCATAGCCGCCTGTGTACACCCACGCTGTGTGGTCGTAGCCAATGCCCCAGACCACACCGCGGCTGTTGGCCTCTATGATCCGCAAGTGACCCCCCATCTGCCGCCAGAACCTGCAGGGGTGACAGAAGCCCCTCAGCCCAGTTATCCAACAGGCCCCACGTGGCCAAATACTACAAGTCTGAGACCTCCATGCCAGTACAAACAGACCCACCCACTCGGCTCCTGTTTGAGTTAATCAATTCGAGAGTGGTATACAAGAGGCAGGGTGCCCCTAAGATCTTGTCCCCCCTCACCCTTAGGCCACAGTGACCATGGGACAGGACTCAGGAGTCTGATCCACAGTGCTCCCCTCTCAGAGCTGGGAAGTGGGGTCAGGTTGGTCACAGTGTGCCAGGTGCACCCAGGCTTAAATGTCATGGCAGAGAGTAGGGGACGTGCCATTTAATCCTTTGTGTTAGGTACAGGGTGGCCGGCTGGCTTCCAAGCCATCCCGGCGAGGCTACCCGAGGACAGCCACCTCCCAAGCAGGAAGGTGGGTCGGTTCTCTGTAGGCTCTGCCTCTGCCACCAGGATGAGTGCCCTGGCTACCCATGGGCAATTTCGGTATACGGTTGATTGCTGGGCTGGACTGTGGTCACTGCGAAGGGAGCCCAGGGCTTCCCTGGCAGCCCTCGCCCATCCTCTTCTTCCCCAGAGCCCTGGCCTACCTGTCCCTTGAGAACCTCTTGTATCATGTCTCATGGATCCCAGGCTGTCCTCAACTCACTATGTAGCCAAGGATAACCTTGAACTTCCGACCCTCCTGCTTCCACCTCCAAGGACTGGGACTAAAGGCATGGGCCATGATAAACTCAGTTTATGGGGTACTGAGAATTGAACCTAAGGTTCCTACATTCTAGGCAAATACTCTAACAACTGAAATACTCAGTGTCCTACCCCCTCCACGGCTTTAAATGCCCCAACAGAGAAAGCCCTGCTCTAGGATCCCCCATAGCTAAAGGCAATGAGAACTCATCCCACTCTCCCAAGAGCCTCTCTGCCCCACTCCTAAGACTTCCACCCTTAAGACACATTCCGAGCTTCTTTCTCCCTCTCCTCTCTGCTTCCGGGGAGCCCACACCGCAGGGTCTCAGCAGAACTGGAAGGGACTGGGCTGCCAGGTTCAGGTCTGGTGAGAGAGATGTGGTTTCTTTGCTTTTTCCCTGGCAGTCCCTTGGGGTGGGACTAGATCGCATTCACCACACTCCAAGCACCCTAGGCTACACCACACTCCAAGTACCCCAGGCTACTCCAGAGCTACTTGGTGGGCACCAGTGGCCTCTGAGATCAGCCTTGAACAGGCCCAGTGGGTCTCAGGGTCCAGGAAAACAGCTAACCACTTTTCTGGCTGGTCAGTGAAAAGCTGCAGTATGTGGGTTCAGGTCCCGCTAGGGGAGCCTTTTTCTAGAAACACAAGCTCTGGGGCCTCAGAGTGGGTGGGTGGCGGTGTGAGGGGCCAGGTACCAGGTCTATTTAGGGCACAGCCCACTCACATCTGGTCGCAGGGTAGCAGGTGCTCACGGGCTTCCAGGTCTGGGCTGGGCTCACTCACAAAGATGTCACCCTTGCAGGTGACAGACCAGATGGCCTGCGGGGACGGGCGTCCGTGGACTTTCCGGCTCTCACAACAGGACAGGCTGAGCAGGGCGAGCTGGCGTGGGTACACAGCTGGTCACGGCCGGGCAGGCTGAGGCCTGGGCGGTCAATTCTCACTCAGCCCTTTCGGACCCCCATCACTCACCCAGTCATTCATGTCTTGCTCTGTGGCGGCAGCCAGGCGCACGGGCCACCTCTGGCGCGTCCTCTCGGGAGTGTAGAGGGCAAAGGAGTGCTTGGCTTCATTAAGCACTGGGACCAGCACGGTCACCTCATTCAGGAACACGTGTAGGTACTGTTTGGATGGGGGTGCACGGTGATGAGCCTGTCACCTTACGCGAGGACCCTCATCTGGACCTCGTTCTTGGGCCTCATGACCCAATCGCTAGTGCTGAAGCTATACTTGATGAACAAGTGCTTTGGGGCCGAGGCTGTGGCTCAGTTCATAGAGTGCTGGTCTCGCCTGCACCAAGTTCAATCCCCAGCACCGCACAGACCAGGCATGGTGGTGCATGAGGGCCTATTTCCCACCTGCTCCTCCGAAAAAAAAAAAAAAAAAAAAAACACAAAAAAACAAACACCACGCCTTTAAGTCGACTGCCTAACCTCTAGCCTCATCTCAAAGGCCGAAGTCCAGCCAAGCATGATTCAAACGTGTGACCCCAGCACCTGGAAGGGTGACATAAAGGATGGTGAGTTCAAGTCCATCCTAGGCTACGTGGTAAGTTCCAGGCCACGCCGGTTAACTTTGTGAGGCTCCGTCTCAAAATAAAAAGGACTAGGAAAATATACAGTGATACTTGGATTAAAAAAAAAAAATCAGCTGCTGTCTGAGGGGCGCTGATTTGGTGAGGCTGCAGCACAGGCCCACGTGGGCCCACGCTGGGCTTTGACGGCGAGGACAGCTCTGGGGTAAGCACCTCCCTCCAGGGCCTACTTCATGCGGCCCTCCTCCCCTGGCAGGGCCTTCCCACCCTGTACCTTCTTTTCCTCGTGGACCATGTAATAGATGAAGAGGATGCTGTCTCGGGTCCCGTCATGACCTGTGAACTGCTCCAGGGCCACGCGGACGTCCACCCATTTGTGGGGCTTCCAGTCACACCACCACTGCAGGGCCCCAGTCTTCACCCACACCGACTGTGGCACGGACAACCCAGAGCAGTTGGGAGAGGTCACGGGCAGCTCTTTCCCAGAGCCTCACAACTGTCCTAGCCCCTGCCCTCTCCTTTTCCTCCCAGCTGTTTCTCGCTTCCACTAATGTCAGTGCCACGAGTGGACACTAGGTGGCGCCGGATGCACAGTTATCTCATCAGTTTCTGTGGACACATCCTTGGCCCATGTTCTGGGCAGGGAAACTGAGGCTCAAGGAAGAGGTCACACCTGGCCAAAATCCGAGAGGGAGTCAGTCCTGGCAATCAAGGTCTCAGGCTGCCTAGGTGCACAGGCCCACAAGCTTCTGGGCCAGCCTAGGGCCAAGATTTCTTGTGCTCTATTTAATTTCTCTTTCCCTGGCCTGACTATGACATACATCCAAGGCTGGGTCTCTGCCTTCAAGGGTATGAGGTATGCCAAGGAGGGTGACCTTGGGGAGGGCCGTGACTGTCTACAACTCCATCCTGACTCAATTCATCAAAATACCACACCTGGGCGTTTAGGTTCCTGGAAGGGGACAGACAAGGTGACATGGTAGGTCTTTCCCCTCCCTGTCCACCGCCCTTTGAGGACACTGGCTTCCCAGGGCCGCAGGGTGCCCTGAAGGCAGTGGGGCCCCAAGAAAAGTCCTTCAGGATGGATGAATAAGCCACCAACTCTATTCCTTATCCTTGCATCTGCTTTGGGGCCTGGAAGTACTGCTGGGTGTGTGGGACAAACACCCCGCATCAGGGCTGGCACACAGCGAAGAAGCCATCACTAAGCGAGCGGGGGCTGGTGTGGTGGCGAGTGCCTGTGACCCCAGCACTCGGGAGGCGGAGGCAGTTGGATGACCAAGGTGACATTAGCCTGGGCTGAAGAATGTGTTCCAGGCTAGCGTGGGGGCACAGCGAGACCCTAACTCCAAACACACACACACAGAGTGCGGCAGAGCCAGCCCTACCTGCTCCACAGCCTGCTCGTAGTGTCTGAAGCTCTCCAGCTCCCGCTTGGTCCTTTCCGTGAGCTGCTGAAAGATCTGTTTCCTCCAGGCCGCGGTCTGGGCGGGCGTGATGGACAGGGACAGCGTCTGCACTGACGGGGACAGGCCTGCGAGAGGCCAGAGCCTCAGGCCAGGTGCCGTCCTGCCTGCAGCTGGACAAGTGGCTGGTGTGGTTTCCTACACCCCCCGCCCCTGTGATGACCTGACAGGATCCAGACCCAGCGAAGGAGTGTCTAGACAGGGTTAACTGAGATGGGCGGACCCACCTTGAATGTGGGGCAGCACCATCCCGTGAGCTGGGGCCCTAGCCTGAATAAAAAGGAAAACAGCATCCGTCCCTGTTTCTTGACTGTGGGTGCAGTGTGGCTCCCTCCACCATGATGGACTGTATCCTTGAACCATGAGCCAAAATTAGCCTCCCCTCCTAAATCCTCCTTGGCAGGGGTTTTTGTTGCAGCAACAAGAAAGGGAACTACAATAGTCCCCAAACCAGTCCTTAAATTCTTTTTTCCCCCGGGCGGTGGTGGCACTCGCCTTTAATCCCAGCACTCGGGAGGCAGAGGCAGGTGGATCTCTGTGAGTTCGAGGCCAGCCTGGTCTACAGAGCGAGATCCAGGACAGGCGCAAATCTACACAGAGAAACCCTGTCTCGAAAAACCAAAACTAAAATAAAAATAAAATAAAATAAAAAACAAATTCTTTTTTCCTTCCTTCTCTTTGTGTGTGTGCTGATGGTGGGGTATCTTTTCTCAATCATTTCTCCAGCTTCCTTTTTTTTTTTTTTTTGAGACAGGATCTCTCACTACTTTAGCTGCCTGGCCAGTGAGCCCCAGCCCTGTGATTAATGGCATATACTGCCATACCCAACTCGTACCCGGGCTCTAGGGATCTGAACTCAGGTCCTCAGCTTGCACAGCATTTTACCCATGGAGACACCTCCCCAGCTCCCATCTGTTCTTGCTAGAAAGTTCTATCTTACAAACTGCCCTGTGAGCCGCCCTCCCTGGAGCCTCAGAAGGCTGGACTGACCCAAGGTCTTGCCTGGTTAAGGCGGCTGAGCACAGAGCCGTCGGACAGGGCGGCAAGTTGGCTAACCTATACCCCGTGCACCCGCAGACACTCACGGGGACGCTTTGGAGACACCAGTCCCATGGGCTCCCTCACCTGGCTGGACAGTGAACCACTTGAGCACAGAGCCTGCTTCCACGGCACACCCTCCTCCAGACACCCAGGCCCACAGAGGATGGTCATCTGCCCCGTAGGGCTCCTCCATGCCCAGTGGGAAAAGCCCCAGGGAGGAGAGGCCCGTAGTCTCAGGAAAGCCTGCAGCCGGCTGGTTAGACACCCTCTTGGGCTCCTTTAGGTCGATGTTGGTCCAGGGCAGCTCGGCTGGTGCGGAGGCTGGGTCGTGGGGGCATTCATCGGCGCTAGAGGCCCCAGGAGCCTTCCCTTCGCCTCTGGCCAGGCAGGAGTTCTCCATGCTTTGCTCGGTGTTCCTGCTGGTCTCGGGGCCCTTGGACAAGCCCTCTTTATGGTTCCTGGAATCGTCCAAAGATTCTTTGGGGAGAGGCTGTTCGGGGCCCTGTCTCTCGACTTCCGAGGAGGCATCGGTATCACTGGGTGCAGACTCCGAACCACTGCCCCTCACCTCATCACCGAAGAAGCAGCCAGCGCTGAGGACGAAATAGGACAAACTCACTTCCTGGTGGAAGATGTGTTTTGCCACTGGCACTCACTGTGTGGATTCAGTCAAGCCACAAGCTCACTGAGCTCCTGTCTGCTGCTCCTGTCCAGCACACATGGACTCTGCTTCCCAGGGGCTGAAGACCCCATCACACCCCAAAGGGTTGAGGGGGGTGTGCGCTTGTTGTCGTCCTTAGATGGGCTGGGGAAGTAGCTCAGTTGGTAAAGCAGTTGCCTGGAATGGGTGAACCCTCGAGTTTGGTCCTCCGCACCCCATAAAACTGGGTGCACGCCTGTCATCCCAGTTTGGGGGAGGTAGAGGCAGGAGGAGCAGGAGTTCAAGGGCCATCCTCCATGACACAGACAGGCTATATCCCATGTTGCCTGGAACTCACTCTGTAGCTACCCCTGAATGTATAATAATCCCCACCACACTCAACTGGAGTACTGAGACAGGGTCTGGTCTCAAACTCATTATATAACCACGGATGACCTTAAACTCCTGATTCTCCTGCCTCTACCTTCCAAATGCTAGGATTACAGTGCACCACCATACCTAGTTCATGTGGTGTGGAGGATGTAACCCAGAACTTTGTGCATGACAGACGAGAACTGCTCCAACATCACCAGCTCTCTGGCATCTTTCTGATTAAGGGAAAGTACACTGAGGGTTTTTTTTCTTCTTCTTCTGTTTTTGTTGGTGTTACTATTATTGTTATTATTATTACTGTAGGAGTGAGGATTAAATCCAGGGCTAGAGAAGTGGTTTAACAAAGAGCAATCTATCTATCTATCTATCTATCTATCTATCTATCTATCTATCTATCTATTTTGGTTTTTTGAGACAGGGTTTCTCTGTGCAGCTTTGGCTGTCCTGGAACTCGCTCTGTAGACCAGGCTGGCCTCAAACTCAGAGATCCACCCGCCTCTGCTGGGACTAAAGGCATGTGCTACCACCACCCAGCTGTACTTTCGTATTTTAAAATGACCTCACTAAATTACCTTTGTAGGTAATCTTGAGCTCCCTCTGTAGTCCAGGCAGCCCTTGAACTTGTGATCCTCCTGCCTTAGCTTCTGAGTGATGGGATTACAAGGCATGTGCTACCATGGCCAACTAAAGTTGACCTTTATTGTTGTTGCTGTTCTGAAACAGGGTGTTAGCATCATACTCACTATGACCCTCCAGCCTCCACATCCCCAAGCACTGGGATTACAGGTGTGTACTACTATCTCTGGGCTACACTGACTACTTTAAAGCATACAATCCAGTAGCATTTTGCACACTTAAAAATTCATGCAACTGTTAACTATTACCCAGTGTCTTGGTTAGCTCCAACTGTCAACTTGACAAGCTAAGAATCAGACATTTGGGAGGTGAAACTCAACGGGGAATTGCCTAGGTCATACTGGCCTGTGGGCAAGTCTGTCGGGGAATCTTGATTATTAATTGATGTAGAGGGCACAGCCCACTGTGGGCAGCACCATTCCCTGGGCAAGCGGTCCTGAGCTATAGAAGAAAGCTAGATAGGCATGAGCCTGTAAGCAGCGTTCCTGCATAGCTCGGCTGTAACTTCTTTAGTCAGAGGTAACGCTCCATGTGTGGACCAGCAAGCAGGTCTGCCTTCAAGTTCCTGTCTTGATTCCCTTAATGATGGACTATGGCTTGCAATTGAAATAAACTCTTTCCTCCACTGAATTGCTTCTGGTAAGAGTGTTTTATCATAGCAATCAAATTATGATTAGGGCGCCTAGCTACAGAATTTTTTTCTTTTGTCTTTTTGTTTTTGTTGGAACAAAGTCTCACTGTGCAGCTCAGGCTTGTCTAGAACTCACAATCCTCTGATAGAGACTGATTTTCTACAAGGTCATTGGCCTTGCCCCATGAGGCCACAGAAAGTCTGTTCCTCCCAACTCCTCTGTGCCCTGCTGCCTGGTGTCACCTGAGGAGACTGGATGAGCTGCCAGAGTGTGACCGGTCACTTTCTCGGCCCACAACGATGGCCTTCCATGTCTTCCCACTGAGCTCACTGGGGGTGACGCCCTGTCGGAAGTACACAGCTCGGTCTTCACAGCTGATGCCCCAGACCTGGAACAGACAAGGGGTGCTGTTGAGAGGCAGCCGATACCTGGAGCTCCTACCCCTTCTGTCAGGGGCTGGGGACGAGTGGAAGGTCCAGGAGTACTCAACAGGACTGAAGACCAGGTACGCAAATGCAGACGGGGATCCCCTTATCGTGACATGGGGGGCGGGGGTGCATGTAGGAGTGTGTTCGTCAGGACTAGGAATATCTGGTAGGGGTGGCAGATGATTGCAGAAACCCGGAAATCCAGGCAGGAAAAGGCTGGCAGGGCTGGGGGAAGTGAGAGGTTACTGGGGGAAGTGGAGAGCAAATCCAGAGAATCAGAAGCCTGGCTCTGGGTCTCCAAAACTTCAGCCTGGGGCTATGGGACGACAAGGTCCAAGGTAAAGAGAGGGCTGACAGGTACTGTGCTGGGACACAGAGTCCACTTGGTGCTTTTGCCTTAATTAAAAAAAAAACTAATTATGTGTATTTTTGTGTGTATGTATGTAGGTATGTGCATACGAATGCAGGGGCCCACGGAGGCCAGAAGGCACTGGATCCCTTGGTTAGAAGTGGTTGTGAGCTATCCCAAGATGGGTGCGGGGAACAGAACTTGGATCTTCCCAAGAGCAGTGTGTGCTCTTAACTGCTCAGCCATCTCTCCAGTCTCGTGTTTTATTTTTTGAGACAGAGCCTCATGTAGCCCAGGCTGGGCTGGAACTTACTATGTCAGCAAGGATGACTTTGAACTTCTGATCCTCCTGCCTCCACCTCCCCATGCACAACACTGGTTTTATGTGGCACTAGGGATCTAGCCCAAGAATTATTTATTTCTATGTATGTCTGTCCCTGAACGAGTTTATGTGCGCCACAGGTGTGTGTGTGCCTGCAAAGGCCAGAAGAATGTGTTAGATCCCCAGGAACTGGAGTGATAGACAGCTGTGAGCTGTCTGATGTGGCTGCTGGGAACCGAACCAGGGTCCTCTGTAAGGGTAGTAAGCACTTTTAACCACTGACCCACTTCTCCAACCCCTCATATCTTTATAAAAATTATTTTTTAGATGGGTGGTGGTGGTGCACACCTTTAAACTCCGCACTCTGGAGGCAGAGGCAGGTAGATCTATGAGTTAGGGGCCAGCCTGGTCTACAGAGCGATTTCCAGGACAGCCAGGGCTACACAGAGAAACCCGTCTCAAAAAACAAAAACAAAACAAAAAATCCATTATTTTATGTGTCTAATGTTGTGTCTGAATATATGTCCGTGTACCACATATGTGTCTGGTGCCTGCAGAGGCCAGAAGAGGTAGTTGGATCCCCTAGAACTGGAGTCCCAGACAGTTGTGAGCCACATGGTGCTGGGAATCAAACCCGGGTCCACTAGAAGAGCAGCCAGTGATCTTAACCACTGAGCCATCTCTCCAGGCCCAAACCGCACTATTTTTTAGGAGGAAGGAAACATTGTCCTACTGTAAAGATGACATCTATGAGAAAAACATGGCATCACAGAGTCAAAGAGAAGGAACACAGTTCTCTCATTTAGCAATGCCCCCCACGCCAAGTCTCTTAATGCTGCCTTCTTATAGCTAGGATGCACGCCCCACCCTTCCTCACCAGCAGACTGCCTTGCAGGGTCCTAAGTGAAATGACCTTGAGCTGAATAGAGATGCCAGGACTCTAGAACCCCCTCACCCTCCCCACCCCCGGGTACCCTCAGACTCATCACTGTGCCCATCTGGAATCCCTGCCCGGGAAGAAGGGACGGGAGGGTAGCAGGTAGATAAGCTGTATTGGGAAGAACCACGTGCATCTCTACCTGGTCATTCAGCCCCACATTGACCATTGTCATTTCTCCAACCATCTCGATCCAGCTGGTGCCACAGGGGTTGTGAGAGTTGACACCCCTTCGGAACCACACCTGGAAAATCAGAAAGGAGCATGCATTCCTGGAGATCTTTGGAGACCGAGGTCTGCGTGTGCGTGTGCGTGTGCGTGTGCGTGTGCGTGTGTGTGTGTGTGTGTGTGTGTCTGTATGTCTGTCTGTCTGTGTGCTTGAGCATGCAGATATGCGTGCAGGGCAGAGGACAACCTCATCTGTCATTCCACAAGTGCCGTCCACCTTGTTGTTTTTTTTTTGTTTGTTTGTTTTTTTTGAGACAGGGTCTCTCACCAGCCTAAACTTTGCCAAGTTAGCTTGGCGGGCTGGCCTGCAAGCTCCAGGGATCCGTCTGTTCCCACCTCCCCGCAAGGGGATTACAAGCACACACCAGCATGCCCAGCACTCTCACACTGGGTCTAGGGCTGGAAGTCAGGTCCTCATGATAGCAAGGCAAGTGTTTTACCAACTGAGCCACCTCCAAATCTGAGGGGAGCTTCTCCCTGTAGTTTTACTTATGTATTTGGGGGGTGGGCAGAGAGGGACATGTATCATACAGCTTGCATGTGGAGGTCAGAAGGCATTGGTTTTCTCCTTCCACCATGTATGTCCTGGGGTTTGAACTCAGGTTGTCAGGCTTAGTAGCAGGCACCTTTACCCACTGAATCACCTCACTGGCTCATTCCAGAAAACCTTTTTAAGGTACTGGGTTGGCAGGAAGGGCCCCTACATATAGTTAGAATGAATTCATGATGTACAAGGTCCTAGCTCCCTTCCCCCAGTACCACAGCCGACAGGGAGATGATAGATGGACAGACAGATTTCACAAAAGCATTGTGTGAAATGTAAAACTGGCAAACGTGACTGGACCTGCCTCTGCTAAGATACAAGTGGCAGAGGAGAAAAGAAAAGCATTTAAATGGCCAAGGTTGCTGGCACATTGGCTTCCCATTATCTGATATGGTTGGCCTATGGTTGTTCAGTATTTTAGTCCAGCGATGTGAGTGAGGGTACCACAAGCCAGCATCAGACACCCCAGAGGTGAGTGATGATTTCAACACCAGAAAAAGCTCACAGTAGGGGTTGTGGATGTGGCTCAGCTGGTAGAGGAGTTGCTTGGCATGCATGAAGTCCAGGGCTTGGTCCCCAGCACTGCGTCAGCCAGGTATGATGGTAAACGTCTGTAATCTGAGCAGGAGGGTCGGAAGCTCAAGGCCAGCCTCTGCCACATACTATGTTTAGTATACCATCTCAGAAAGAAAAGGAAAACTCACAGGATCTATACTAATGGGTCTAGATGATGCTCACAGGAACAGAAAGCCTTGGTATTAAATGGCACCATTACCCACCCCAGCTCCAGCCCCCAACTCTTACTTTGCGGTCCTTTGTGATGGCCCAGACCACACTGACTCCCGCGGAGACGTGCATGATACCATTTTCAGACCCAGGAGGCTCCACTATGGACCAGGAACTTCCTGCCAGTCCCCAAAGAAACCCCAGGCAGCCTCCATCAGCCAAGATTCTGGACAGGAAGTACCCCGCTTCCTGTTATGGGGCTGGCTACCTTTTGGGTTATTCCTGCAGATTCCTTCTCTGACCAGGGCTTGCCCCTCCCAGAGGGTGGCCCATATGAGGTCATGAGGCCCACAGCTGATCTGGACCACCTCCCCTGGGGTATCCACAAGAGACCAGGAGGAGCCTTCTGGGTTGGGGTGGCTGACATCCTCTCGATACCACACCTGGGAAGAGAGGAGAAAATGTAGTGTTCACATCATCAAATCTGTCTACCTGCAGAGGCCACATATGAGGGTCTCTGACACACTCACAGACCTTCACTCTGTAGACCTCCTTTCACATACACACCTTGGCAAGAAAGTGCAAAGCCTGGATTTTGGCGGGTCTAGAGAGACAGACCTATTCTCGGGAGCTGCCTGTGAGAACAACTAACTACAAGCCGACTCCAGTGTCAGCATGGAGTGCTCAGCCGCTCCCAGGCAGTCCATGAAACCTGTGCCCCCTAGTGGTGAAATGCTCCCAGGACACCTGTCACAGGGAAGCAGGCGGGGTCATGGTGGTTTGGGGGGAGGGCGGACGGACACCATGACGATGGGGGTGGGGAGATGGGGACGGGGATGGGGGGGGACGACAGCCAATGTCTTAAATGTCGGCTTCTTTTGCTCTTTAACCTGAACAATGAAATTCCTGTTTCCCATATCCTTGCCAAGGATTGTTGTCTGTTAATTTCTTGATGATAGCCATTCTGACTCCGGTGAGATGGTATCTCAAAAGTAGTTTTGTGTGTGTGTGTGTGTGTGTGTGTGTGTGTGTGTGTGTGCATGCGCAAGCACATGCATGTGCATGTTCATATTTGTGCATGGTCACAGATGCATACGGCCTACAGAATAGGACTTGTAGCTGGGGTCGACAGCACATACCTATGCAGTTGATTCAGTTCAGGTAAAGGAGATTAGGGAAGGATGGCTCCGCAGAACCATCTTCAGACTAGGGACTCTGACTTCTCCGGTCTTGCCACCCTACCCTTATGATGGGCCCTGCTGGACCAGCGGGGAAGCCTCTCTTTGGCTACCAAGTAGGCAGCTTCAGGGAACAACAAGTCTCTCCCTTCCGGGGCACAGGGCCCTCCCTGGGGCCAATTCTTGTGGCGCGCAGGGGTGGTGCCGGGTGATGCAGGCTCACAGCTGGCTGACACTCAGGTGTGTGGCCCCTACTCTGCCTTCTCTGCATCCAGGTGGGATGTCTTGAGCTGGCACTCCCACTCTGCTGGGCTCCTCTCCACCACCCTTCAGAAAGGCTCAGAGGAAATGACTGTGGTTTACCTAAACCTGAGAGAGCATGACCCCAGCCAAAGGTAAGCCTGCTAAAAAGAATCTGCTTTGACTGTTCCAAAGACAGTGAAGACCTGTGGTTAATGTGGTTAATGCAGGAGTTACTGAATAATCATAAAATAAGATCTAAAACCACAAGGAAGGCATCAGACCCCTATGCTTAGGATCATCTGGGTTCCTGTTGCCATCCAGGTTTGGTGTTTTTCACAAACTCTCTGAGAAAAGATTTCTCCCTAAATATGCATCTATCCATCACTACCAGTCTACATACCTACCACCTACCCACCCATCCATCCATCTATCCATCTCCTCACCAATACATCTCCCTCACCATCCATCCATCCACCTACCATCCATCCACCCACACATCATACATCCATCCACCCACCCATCAACCACCTGACCTACTCCTCATCCACCTAATCACTTCCCATCCGTTCACACACCCATCATCCATTCAACCATCCACCCAACCATCTACTCACTCACCCACCATCCATTTGTCCAACCACTGACCCATCCATCTCCCTGTCATCTACCCACCCACCCACCTACCCACCCAGGAGTCTTCTGTTATCTATCACATCTACTTACTATACACCATCCATCCATCCATCCATATATCCACCATCATCCATCTAGCTACACACCATCAGTCTCCACACATCAGCCATTCACCCACCCACACATCCACAGTGCTCCTGGAGACTGGAGGGAGGAGCTGGCAGGGAGCCCAGAACCTGTCCCGAGGAGACAGAATTGATTACATCTACGTCTGAAGTGGGCTAGGATGAGGGACAGGTCCCAAGGCTTCCAGGGTATCGTGGAGTCTGGTAACTTTTCTGCCTGCCCAGGAAGTCCCAGTTCCAGGGACAGGAGGCAAATAGCTCTCTTTCTCCACCTTGGGGAACACCTGCACCACTCCAGCCTGCGGCTGGCCTCCTTTGCCAGGGCAGACCCTGGGCACCGTGGCAGCGGGACTTACCTTTCCCTGCAGGGACACAGCCCACACTGACAGGCGGCCCACAGGCTCCTCTGTGATCTCCCACCCTCCCACAGACAGGTCATTGAAGGGGTCAGGGAGTTCCTTGGGGTCATCCTTGGAGGGGATCTGAAATAAAGGGGTGAGGAGCAACGGCTGTCACCACCGGGTGACCCGCACTGTGTCACCCTCCCCCGCCGGCCTCTCCTCCGGTCCTTCCACCCTCCCCGTGGGCCATGCTGTCTGACTTCACAAGACTGCAGGCCCATGGACCTGGCCATGGATATCCTCTGTTCTGCCCCCTTCATACGAGGCCAGACCTGAGCCACTGCTTTGGAGTTGGGCCATGGGGACAACATCAGAGCTTTGGTGGGGGAGGGGAAGCCTAAGAAAGGACAAGTCTGGTGTTGACTTTGGCCCCTATGTGGCCATCTCCCAAATGAGGGGACTTGTAGGGCTACAGCAAACAAATCGAAGGCCAGGTTCTAGGGGCGAGTATGGTGTCCCCTTCTACCCCAGTGCGGGGGGGGGGGGGGGGGGGGGAAGATGCCTATCCTTATGACCCTCCTATCGGGGACCCCATGCCCCACACTCTTGCCCCATTTAGGCACAAAGACCTTGGCCCAGGTGTCCCGGGATTTGTATCTCCTATACCGGATCCACTTTCGCCTCCGCACGCATGAATTCCACTTCTTGTCTCGAGTGTAGGTGGCGGGGAAGTCCATAGCGTACGTCCACCCCTGAAATACCAAGGTTGGAGCCTTATCTGGCTTGGCGGGGGAGGGCGTGGAATCTGAAGAGATGGGAAGGTGGAGGAATAAAGGGAGGGAAGGGGGGACTAGGGTGTCCAATCCCGTAGCAAGCAGAGGCTGGACACCAACAGGGAGGGTGGCACTGGGGGACAAGCTGAGCCCAAGGGGCATCCACGGAGGGCACTGAGTTCACCTACCCCTTTCTCGGTGGGCTCCCCTCCAAAGTTCTCATCCACGTACCAGTCCGATTCCCATTCCCAGTGTGGCGAGGGCAGGGCTACCCCGTCCAGCGGCCGATGCTGGAGCCCACTCACGTCACTCCACGACCAGCGGTCACTCGGCAGGAGCTTCTCGCAGAAGCCTCCCATGGGGTTCCAACGCTGAGGCCAGGAGACACAGAGGTGGTCTCAGGGACGAGCTGGAGGGGAGCGGACCACCTCAGCAACCCCACACCCACCAGCACTACCTGATTCTCATAGGCCTCCTCTCGGTGGCGGATGGGCACATCACTGGGGCACACGTACAAGTAGACCTGGTTGTCGCAGGCGATGCCCCAGCAGCACTGAGTGGCCGCGCTGACCCGCTTGAACTCCATCTGGACATCCTTGCAAAGCTCCCAGTACTGGCCAGCCGTGGACAAGGTGTACACTCTCCCGAAGAGGTCCACGGCCCACAGCACGGAGGCGGGCATGGCCACAGCGCTGTGGCGAAGGCGGGAACAAGAGAAAAGGTATCAGTGTCATGGCTCCTGGACCAGGGACATCATGGGAACCTTGTTTAGTTGGCTGCATCATCCCACACATGGCACAGGGAGGTCCCCAAGAGATAGGCAAGCAGTCACCACAGCAACCAGAAGCAAAGCGTGCCTTCCAGTATAAACCTCTTTCTTTGCCTCTTCTTCTTTCTCATTATGGGGACGCTTTGCCTTTTTAAATTTGAGACAGGGTCTCAAGTGCCCCAGGGCTGGTCTCAAATGTTCTCTGTAGCGAGGATGATCTTGACTTCTGATCCTCCTGCCGCTGCTTCCCAAATGCTGAGGTTACAGGCGTGCACCACCACACCCAGTTTGTGTGGTGCTGCCTAGCATGCACGGGGTGCTGGGTGTCATCTCCAGCATCCCAGAGACTAGGTGTGCTGGCTCACTCCTGTAATCCCAACACTCAGAAAGGCAGGGCTGAAGGCCTGCCTTGGCTCCGTGAGAACCTGTCGAGAGAGTCCAGCCTGGGCATTGGAAGCACTGGGAAGATAGGTAAGTTTATCTAAGGACCTCGAGGCTGTGCCAGGCCGCTCTGCTCTTGCAGTCGGGCACGGGGGCGCTCCAGAAGGCTCCACCAGTGTGATGAGGACTGGAGATGGAACAATCTGGAAATAGGAGCATCTGCCTCAGGCAGAATCGGCTCTTTTGGAACCCAGTGAGCCTGACAGTCACAAAGGAGAGAGCGGGCTTGCAGGGATGTGCAACAGGAAGCCAGAGGCAGGCGGGGACAACTTTTGAGAAACATCCATGACCTGAAATAGAGACTCCAGGAGGGAGACTGACCACCAGAATGCACCAGAATGCAGTGATTTTTTTTTTTGGGGGGGGGGGTGGTGGTGAGGAGAATGGAGTGTTCCTACAGAACCAATGATCTCTTCAACCACAGGGGCTCTCTCATCCTCTCTAGCAAACACACACACACACACACACACACACACACACACACACACACACACACTCACTCACGTGTATACATGAGGGTGGGGTAGGAATCAGGATACTAGCTTTCTGAGTTCATCTGAAAAGTATCTCTGTCTAGAGACCTTAGTTGGGGCCCCAGTGGCACCAACTATCTGTCCTCCCTTCCTCTGGGCCAGTCTTGAAGGTCCCTCTACCTGCTTCACACTGACCATTCTGAGAGTTGTCAGAATCCAGAGCACCAGAGTTTGGGGCCTGGCTCTATGACTTCTTTTCTTTATTATTTTATTTGTTTGTTTTTATTTTGCTTTAAGACAGGGTCTCCCATAGCTCCAACTCACTGTGAAGCAGAGGATGATCTTGAACTCCTAACCCCACCTCCCGAGTGACGGGCTTACAGGTGTGCACCCCACAAGTGGCTTCTAGTATCACCAAAGCCAACTATCCTCTCTGTGCCTTGAGTACATGCAATAACGTGTGACAATCAGAAAGGACCTACTTCCTAAGAACTAAATGAGGTAACACAGAACTTATGATAAGCACGGTCCAGTGTCCAGCATGACCTCTGTGACTGTCACTGATGTCACTTTATCACTGGATACACAACCATTACACACTCACCTCAGTTTTTGTTTATATGTTGGGAGTCAAGGTCTCACTATATAGTCCAGGCTGGCCTGAACCCCACAATCTTTCTGCCTCAGTCTCCCTGGTGCTGGGATTACAGGTGTTTGCTGTCTTACTAGGCTCTGGTCTCTTGAGGAGAAAAATCAAGCCAGAGTTGGGCAACATGGCTCAGGAGGTAAAGGCCATTTGCCACACAAGGCTGGCGATGTGAGTTTAACCTCCTGAAACCACAGAAGGTAGAAGTAGAGAACCTACTATACAAAGTTGCCTGCTGACTACTAGCATGTGCACACACATACACAATATTAACAAATAAATTTAAAAAGTAATTTTTAAAAACGGAAATAAAACTCAAGCCAGCCAAGGTGGTATATTCCCGTAGTTCCAGCACGTAAGAGGCAGAAATAGGATGAGGAGTTCAAGGCTAGCCTAGGCTACATTGTAAGATTCTGTCTCAATCCCCCGCCCCCTCCAAAAACAATTCACAGCTGGGCGTAGTTGCAAACGCCTTTAATCCCAGCACTTGGGAGGCAGAGGCAGGTGGATCTCTGTGAGGTCGAGGCCAGCCTGGTCTACAGAGCGAGATCCAGGACAGGCACCAAAACTACACAGAGAAATCCTGTCTCAAAAAACCAAAACCAATTCACAATTCAATGTATAAACAACCGACTAAGTCAAGCTGAGCCTGAAGGTTGAGCCCAAAAAGTAGAGATGCATTTGAAACATTTTCCTTCAGATAAATGACTAAGCAGTAATTTTCTTTCAGACATAGTTGAGCCTTCTGGGCAGCTAATGGAAGCATACCCTGCTGCGGAAACAGGATGGAGCGGGGGCTGTATTTACCACCTCCCTTCCCAGTGGGGACTCAGGCACCAGTCCCATCTGAGCTAAAGGCCATACCGGACAAACATCCTTGACCAACCACAACTCCTTTGTGCCTCTCCATAGGATGCTTCCCCAGCGGGTCACATGCCTCTTCCTGTGAGATCACCATGCAACCTGGCTTGGGTCACTGGGTCACAGGACTCTTGAAGTGGGTGTGTGGAGGTCTTGTGATTCTGGGATCCTGAGATAGCATTGTTTTTGCAGAAGTGAAGGGATAGAGGGCCCGTCTCCCACAGAAGCAACCTCTACTTCACCACAAACCTCTAAAAACAAGTGTTAACTCGGTCCTTCGGTCGCTTGGTTAAACAGACTCAGCACCACAAAAGCCAGCTGCCTTTCTGGGTCAGTCCATCCACAGATCCCTTCAGAGACCGAAAGAATAGCCTGGTGTGGTGGCCCAAGTCTGCTCTCCCAGGCCCCGGAAGGCGGGAGTGCTCGGAGTCCAGGCTAGCCTGGCCTCAATAGTGAGTCCTATGTCTCACAAACAAAGACAAGAGTGCTGGGAGATGGCTTAGTTGGTAAAGTGCCTTGTGAGGAGGAGGACCTGAGTTCAACCCGTGTTAAAAAAGAAAAAAAAAGTGTATCCTGGGGGTGAGGGGAGCGGTGTGGTCAGCCAGGTGGCTGATTGGATAAAGATACTTTCTGTCAAGCTAGACAACCTAAGTTGGATTGATCCCTGGGACTCACATGGTGGAAGGAGAGAACCCACACCTGCAAGTTGTCTTCTGATCTCCACAAGTGAGCCATGGGAAGCGTACACACACGCACGCACGCACGCACACACACACACACACAGTAAATAAATGTAAAATAGAAGTTTTAAGTGAGGCATAATGGCACTTGTTTATAATCCCAGAGCTGGAGAGGTGGGTCCTTGGGGCTCCTTTGCCTGTCACCCTAGCCTAATCAGTGGCCCCAGGCTAGTGAGAAATCCTGTCTTTCAAAAAAAAAAAAAAGAAAAGAAAGAAAGAAAAGAAACCAAGGTAGATGGTGCAGGTTGACCTCTGGCCTCCACATCCACATGTGCATCTATCTGCACAGAGGGACACAGAGAAAGAGAGACAGAGAGTGGGCCCAGGGCAAGTAGGGGGTGGATGTCCTAGAAGCCACAAGCCTGCACAAGGAAGCATCCCAATGTCTACTGCTCCCGAATCTAAGGGCTTCCTCTTTTTTCTATGACACCCCAACTCCTATCTGCTGTGCGCTGGCTATTAAAGTTGCTTTTCTGGCTGCCAAGTGCAGGAACTACTCCAAAGCGACATTATTGTTAAAAGAGACGACAGAGCTTGTATGGGTGTGAGGGCCCTTCCTGAAGAATAAACAAGAGTCCGCCCGGCCCCCGGCGGCCGGCGGGCAGGAAGCACCCTGGCTTTTATCCAGTTCCTGCACTTGGCCGACAGGTGGGTCCCCTGCACTGCCATCAGGAGCATATGTCGGAGCTGTCGGGCCCTGACCATCTGCCTACACTAATCCCAGGGCAAGGAGATTTGCTCCCAACAACGTCAAGGGAGAAGACTGCGGACAGGCCCCCGGACGCTCCATTTCTCTTAATCATTCAGGCTTCAGCGATCGGCTTCTTCAAATCACTGCGGTCCTAAGGCTGCAGTGAGGGCGTGCTGTGGACCCGGTCCCTGGACTGGAATTTGGGGGTTCGAGGTAAGGGTAGGGGTGGGGGCGGTGCCCCGCAGGTGTGCAGCAGAGAACACAGGTACAGTCCCTCTCCCTCTATCGACCGTCCCAGCAAACGCAGCCAAGGGAGGAGGGGGAGCGGGAAACCGGAGGCACCTCGGCCCTGAGCCGCCCCAACCTCCCCGGATAGGAGTCCCCACGGTCCTGTCACCGATGCCATGGGGACACCGCTGCACTTACCTGGGCCCACGCCCGGCGGGGCGGGTTCCTAGTGGATGCTCCTGAACTCCTAGTCTATTGCTACAGCCAGCCGGGCCCTCCCCCGGCCTCAGGTGAGAGGGCAGGCCGGAAGCAATGGTCAGGTCAGCACTGATTGGTCAGACTCACGGTGACGCAACTGCCTGGGAGCTGTCGATTGACTGCTGCACTCCGCGGCCGGCGAGCTCACCCGCGCTGGGTCGGCGCGCTTGCGCACTCCCGAGGTCGCGCTTGGTCCCGCGGGCAGGCTGAGTCCTGCGTGTGAGGATGCTAGGCGCCAGTTGCTGCATCCTCTCCCCTCAGGACCTGGCTTCCGGAGCGGAGCAGGCAGGTGTAGACGCGAGAACCTCAGGCGAGGATGGGCGGGCCGGGAGCATGTTGAAACGCAGAATGTATGGTGACCTGAGGACAGGCGGGCGTGTAGAGGGTGCGCCTGGCCTGGGACCCGCAGAGGAGGACATGGCAGCTGGATGGATTCCTTGGAACTAGAAAGTAGCCCTGAGCACAGACGTTAATCTTTTTGGGAGGACTCCTGGAAACGTGACTTTTGTGACTGCCCCGTGGCGTCAGGGTATTTATTGCTCCGTGTCTTGGGGTTGCCGTTGATAACCTAGATCGATGGAGCGTAATATTAATGTTGTGTGAGTGTTCCCTGGATGGACTGATGTCTTCCCACTTTGTTGCAAGAATTCCTTCCCTGAAGGGGGGGGGGAGGGGCGATGTCTTCCTACTCCTCATGAGGTCCCAATGACTGATCAAACCGATTGCACAAAAGTTCATCAGACTTACAGTACATGGATGAGGGGTTGCCTACAAAAGAGACCCTGAAGTTGGGCCCCTGAAAGTCCCCTCCCGTCATAGCTGATGGCTTCCGCATAGCCTGTGTGCTCTAGCACCTCCTAAGATCCTAGGCAATCGGGGCAGAATGGCATATAAATGGCTGGGGGGAGCATCTGAAAGCTCAGGTCCAGTGACCCTTCCAGTCCCCTCTGAGGGAACATCAGCAGTCTGGCCCCTAGCACGCTGATCTGATGAGCACGACAGCTGCTTTTCTCCGAGGACCTCATTCTACAACACACTTTGACCTACACAAGAATCCAAAAGAGCTGAGCGCCTCAGCCCTTGACTTTCACTCACTTCGTGAGTTTATGGCCTGATAGAGCAGACTTTGCTCGGCCACATGCTTCTTCCATGGTGTATTGCCTAGCTAGGGACCTAAGAGCAACGGGAGCCATGGACTCACAAATTTGTGGGGCAAAATAAAAATTTATGTATTTTGAGACAAAGGTTTTAGTATGTAGCCCCGGCTGACCTTGAACTCACGGTCATCCAACCTCAGCCTCCTGAGTGCTAGGATTACAGGTGTGCACCATCGCACCCAGCAACCTTTCCTCTTTATTAGTTATCTCAGGTGTTTCTGCAGCAATGGGAGGCTGACCGCACACCCTCCTCCTTTCTTGGTTCTTTCAAAAACGTTTATGCGTATGAGGGTTTCCTCTGCATTAAGGTATGTGCACCATGGACTGCAGCACCTGAGAAGGTCAAAAAGGGCACTGGATTCCTGGGATCCAAACCCTGGGGTTGTGAACCACTGTGTGGGTGCTGGGAACTGGACCTAGGTGCTCTGCAAGAGCAACAAGCGCTCTTAACCACCAAGCCTTCTCTCCAGCCCCCTGTCTTGGCTCCAGTTTGTTTCTGAGGAAGCAGATGTCCTTCCTGTACAGGAAGCCCCAGACATTTCAGGGGAAGGAAAAGCAGGGGCTTCACCTGAGTACTGTGAGATTGGCATTGGAGGGCTCGGTGTGGAGATATGGGGAGAACTCTTTCAAAGCATAAGGTCTCAGAGAGGCCAAGGGGGCGGTTCCTCTGAGGTTAGGATACTGTCTGCTGCACCACACTAGCATTAGCAGCGAGGTCGAGCGTTAGCAGCGAGGTCGAGCGTTAGCAGCGTGGTCGTAGGAAGACCTGGAATCTGTTGTCTGTGACATGTGTAGTCTTCTTTGTCCCCAGTTTGCTCAGCGGAAGGCACTGATGAGATCACCAAGGACCCTGTAGAGTTGATTTTATTTTGTTGTCAGGAGTCAGTTTTTCAGCCTTCATCAGAAAAGATAGTTGTCATTTCCAACTCTATTTTTTCTTTTTCTTTCTTTTTTTTTTTGTTTTTTTTTTTTTTTGTTTTTTCGAGACAGGGTTTCTCTGTGTAGCTTTGCGCCTTTCCTGGAACTCACTTTGTAGACCAGGCTGGTCTCGAACTCACAGAGATCCGCCTGCCTCTGCCTCCCGAGTGCTGGGATTAAAGGCGTGCGCTGCTGCCGCCGCCACCACCCAGCCCCAACTCTGTATTTTTTTAATTAGTTTTTTAGATCTAGTTTTGTTTATGTGTGAGTGTATGCAAATATGGAGGGCGGGGTGTACACCCGTACACAGCTCTCACAGACCTGAAGAGAGTCAGGTGTCCTCTGCTGTCGATTTCTGCCTGTTCTTCTGAGGCAAGGGCCTTGCCTGCACCTGGGACTGACTCACTGTCTCAGGCTGGAAGCCAGCAAGTCCCCGGGATCCTCGTGTCTCTGCTCACCTTGGGGTTGGAGTTAAAGGCATTTGCAGAGACACCTGGTTGTTTAGTGCACGTCGGAACTGAATTCTGGTCCTCATGGTTGCAGAGCAAGTGCTGTGGCTGTCAGAGCCCTCTCTCCAGCGCCCGGTTAGTTGTAGGGTCCGTCCCCTGCTTACAACATTTATTTATTTTGTGTGTGTGTCTGTGCACACATGCACGTGTGCCAGAGCACAGGGGTGGTGGTCAGAGAACAACTTTTTAAGATTTATTTATTTATTTATTTATTTATTTATTTCTTGCATGTGTCCCTGCAGGTCAGAAGAGAGCACCAGATTTCATTACAGATGGCTGTGAGCCACCACGTGGTTGCTGGAAAGGAATTGAACTCAGGACCTCTGGAAGAGCAAGCAGTGCTCTTAACCTCTGAGGCATCTCTCCAGCCCTTTTGCCTGGTTAGTTTTTGACACAGGATCTCCCTGGGCTGCCCAAGCTGGAATGGAACTCACTATGTAGCTCAGGTTCGCCTTGAATTTTTTTTTTTTTTTTTTTTTTTTTGTAGCTTTGTGCCTTTCCTGGAACTCACTTTGTAGACCAGGCTGGCCTCGAACTCACAGAGATCCGCCTTCGCCTTGAACTTTTAAACCTCCTGCCTCAGCCTCACGAGTGCCGAGATTACAGGCTGAACCACGGCCCCTGACGTTTCCCTATATTTTGACATTATTATTGTGTGTGTGTATGATATTCCACGGTACTTGTGTAGAGGTCACAGAGTAACTGGAGAGCGGCTCCCTCCCTCTTCCTTTACGTGCATTCTGGGGATCAAACTCCGGTCACCCGGCTTGCCCAGCAAGTGCCCTTAGCTACCTACAAACCGTCTGTGTTCTTTTAACTTCCTTCATACTTTGTTCCTCTCCATCCGAATCTTGCCAATTCTCTCGTCGGCCAAATTGTGACCCTGTCCCGTACACCGTGAGTCGCTCAGGCTCAAGTCTACGCTGTAACCTCACAGTTATCACTTGCCTCGTGTTGGGAGGGTGGAGGAAGGAGGTATGCGGTGGTACCCAGCGTGTTGCTGTGCCTTCTGCACCCATGGTTTTCTTACAGGGCCTTGCACGCACACGCTAGGCAGGCGTGCCACCGCCAAACTCCCTCCCCAGCTTTCCTGTTCGGTCAGATTAGGGTCATTTGGTTGGCGTTGCCCATCGCCTGGTGAGAGTTCTGGAAACACTTTAGAAAAAACAAACACTGGCTCACCACCCTCTCCCAGAATTGACAGTTGCTGTGCCTTCTCTGTCAGTGTGGAGTGTACTCTTGAAGTATAAGCCCAAATTCATCCTCCTGCTCTGGCCTCTAAATGGACACCGCTCTCCCCCCCACCTACATGTGACAACATACAAACTGTAAGGATTCTGTCCTTAATTACATCACCATCCTGTGACGGCGTCCCAGCTTAAAAAGCGGGTGGGCCCTCTGTGTGCCCCCCTTCTCTTTCCGCTCTCTCCTTCTGTCTGTCCTCTCTCTCCCCTCCCCCCCAATAAAGCTGTAAAAGGTCGCCATGGCCTGTGATTCTTCCGATCAGCATTCTCCTCTGGCCAGCCACAAGCAGCGCGCCATTTAACCAACACAAACAACACCAGAAATAGATAAAAGTGAAGTTAAAAGTGCGTGTCCCTCTACCCTTGGCTGGGGAACGCTCATGGAAACTGCTTACCGAGGCAGAGTGTGTATGCACCCACGTCAGCATATCTAAACGTGATCAAAAATGCCCTGAAGAAGTGATCTTGTTTTTGTTGTTGTTTTAAGACAAGCTCTGAGTATGTAGCTCTGGTTGTCCTGGAACTCACTCTGTGGACCAGGCTGGCCTCGAACTCACAGAGATCCGCCTGCCTCTGCCTCCCAGGTGCTGGGATTAAGGGCGTGCACCACTACACTCAGCTAAAATGTGGTATTTTTGACTGGTGACAGCCTACTATGCATAGGGTCCTGGACTTCCACCCTGGAGTGAAAAAAAAAAAAGAGGAAAACAACTTTTTTTTTAAATTTATAAAAATAATAATAAAAAAATATTAAACCACAAAAACCTCTAAAATAACAGAATTTTCCCAAGTTTCATCCCTGAGAAAATTCCTCCCAGAGTCCTGGGGAAGACGCTACCTCAGGTGTAGGGTATCTGAGGGAAAGGAATCTACATACATTACGCTCTTTTGTCCATTTACTTTATTCCTTTATGACTGTAGCGAGCACATACCCCAGTTACGAGGGAGGAATAATCACTCTTGGAGACTTGGTGTAACACTCATTTATCCACGCAGTAAGATTACAAGCACTATTCATCCCATCTTCCAAATGGAAGCAGGAGTACCTCTCCAGGTGTACAGGTCCGGACTTGCCACGTCTGTTCCTCTGGATCTTGGGTCAGCCTTCCTGTGGTCAGCCACGTCTGCACTGGGGACAGGATCTCACGTCTCTGGCAGAGGAGAGTCATCTCACGCGAGGGCCAGACGAGCTCTGTTGGTTGTGTCTGAGGCTTCATCTTTTATATTCTTTTCGGGCTAGGTTTCTAGTCTTTTCCCTACTTCCACACATAGCTTATAGCTTATGACTACTCCGTTTGTGGTTTACTTACGTCATTCTGTTGCTTAACACTCCTGACCAGGGTTCACCCTAGGTCTTACATGACAAAACTCTTCTTCAGTTCCATCCTGAGTCTCAGTTCCTCTCTGTCCCTACTTTTTCTGTCTCCTCATAGCCCTGGTCATAACTAAGCCCTTATGCTTTTGGTCTCATCTTCATCCTTTGTTCCTTCGTCCTCTATCTGTTCTTCCTGGCTCCTTACCCCTGGCCCTGATAAACTCTACAAGAGATCTGCTTTACCCTCTCAGAATCTCTGTCTTCCTCTCTTTTCTCTGGCCACACGGTTCTGTGTCTGCAGCTGGAATTCCACTCCAGTCCTTACTGCACCTGGTTATGCAAAAGCCTCCTTCGTTCTCAGTCAATAGCTCTGGGTGCCATTAGGCCTGAAGACAAGGGATGATCTGAGCTTCATTTGCACAAGAAGCAAAGCTATGCATCTGCAGCCTGCTTGTCTCCTAGGCTCAGTGGGGGAGTCAGTTACCTAGAGCTTCAGCAGGTCTGAGAAGCTGAACCGTTTGCCAAATGGTCTAGTAGTATATGGACCCACAAGAAATCCATAGCAAGGCACAGCTCAATATTAAAGCTGTATAACACCAAATATTACGTGATAAATGGCTTCCCACTTGACAGACCCTTGGTCAGTCAAAGTATAGCTTTAATACACAGCTGAATCTCTATAAGATATTCTTGCAGCCTGCAAGACTAAAATGCAGATAAACAACGATGGGCCAAACCTGGAGGTCAACAGAAGTCACTCAGGGTGCCTGCCTGAGAAAGTGCAGGATCCTCCCTAGGTCTTTACAGAGTCCCTCAGCCATGGTGAACGAGGCATGCATTTGACCGGCATTTACAGAGTCTGTATTAGCACAGTGGTTTATTCAAATTGGCCAAGAGATCTTTTCACCAAGAGCTGAAAAGGTGCGTGGGAAGAGGAAGAAATGTTTGAGGGAAGGCAGCAAAGAACCCACGCAACTCGAGGGGTCTGAGCTGTGTGAGTGAAGGGTTAAGAAGGCTGAACTGATAAGGTCTGTGGTGGAAGTACAAGGGTCGGGAGCTGGAGGCGGAAACCTCAGATCAATTTACCTAACAGAAATTACTCGATGGGAGGCAAATAAAATGACACTCCCCGCCCGCAGTGTGTGCCCACCAGCTGCTGCCGGCCCATCCCTGTGTGTTCATGCTGGACCAAAGCTTGCTCTTGCGGTTTGAGTCTTACAACAGTAAAATTTCAGTGTGTTCAAAACCAAGCTATAGCTCACGAAACCGTTGTTGTTGCTTCTGTTTTTCTGGCAATGCTGGGGATCTGGTATGGGTCCTTGCACACAGACTAGGCAACTGTCTGCTACTAAGCTGCATCTCCAGCTGAGGTACACTTTTCTAGACAACCTATCTGGGGCTGGGCTTGGAGCTCAGTGGTAGAGACCTTGTCTTTCAGGTGTGGGACGCCTGGCTTTGATGGCTAGTATATCACTAGGAAAAAAACAACAACATGCAAACATCTGTGTCTTGTTTTTACTCAAGAAATGTAATCTGTCAAATAAACCAGTTTTTGGAACTAAGTATCTTTCATGGTTTTCTATAATCATTTGCACAAGTATTTGTGTGTATGTGGCATATACCTGTATACATGCACATGTGTGAAGACAGTTTGTGGACATCACATGGCTTCCTCTATTGCTCTCTACTCTTTAAATTTGATTTTTAAAAATTTTTTGATTATTTTTATATTTTAAGTGTGTGAATTTTGCCTGCAAGTATGTGCACTGTGTGTGTGTGTCATGCCTGGTGCCTGTGGAGGTCAAAAAAGGGTCTCAGGAATCCCAGCTCTGAGAGGGGCAAGTGGATTCAAAGTCTCATTCCTAGCCTAGAAGCTATTTGGGATTGATACCCGCTGGGAAGGGAAAATCCTTTTCTCCAGTGGAGTGTCACTGGGTATATCAACCACATTCAAAGATTAAAGGAGTACACCACCCCCACCCACCTTGATTGAAATTTTAAAATAGAGTTGGGAAATAGAAAAAAAAAAAGGGTGTCAGATCCCCTGGACTGGAGTTCTAGATGGTTGTGAGCCACTGTGGTGGTCTGAATGAGAATGGCCCCCATAGGTGCAGATGTTTGGATGCTTGGTCCACAGTTGGTGGAAGTGTTTGTTTGTTTGGTTGGTTTTTGGTTTTTCGAGACAGGGTTTCTCTGTGTAGCTTTGCGCCTTTCCTGGAACTCGCTCTGTTGCCCAGGCTGGCTTCGAACTCACAAAGATCTGCCTGCCTCTGCCTCCCGAGTGCTGGGATTAAAGGCTGCGCCACCACCGCCCAGCCGGCAAGTGGAAGTGTTTGATAAAGATGAGGAGGTGTGGCCTTGTTGGAGGAGGCGTGGCCTTGTTGGAGGAGGCGTGTCACTGGGGGTGGGCTTTCAGGTTTCGAAAGCCTAGGCCATTCCAGTTAGCTCTCTCTGCCTCTCACGTTTGGATCAGGTTGTAATCTCTTAGCTCCATCTACAGTGCCATGCCTTCCTGCCAGCCTGCCTGCCTTCCGACATGCTTCCCACTATGAAGGTCATGGACTCACCCTCTGAAACTGCAAGCAAATTCAGTGTTTTCTTTTATAAGTTGACTCGGTCATAGTGTTTTCTTCGCTATGTAAAGAAACTAAGTAGTAGTAAAGTAACTAAGACAACCACCCCGTGGAACCAAATCCTGGTCTTCTGCAAGAGCAGCAAATAAATGTTCATAATCACTGAGCCAACCCTCTAGTGACTTTTTTTTTTTTTTTTTTTTTTGGTTTTTCGAGACAGGGTTTCTCTGTAGCTTTGTGCCTGTCCTGGATCTTGCTTTGTAGACCAGGCTGGCCTCGAACTCACAGGAACTCACAGAGATCCACCTGCCTCTGCCTCCCGAGTGCTGGGATTAAAGGCATACGCCACCACTGCCCGGCGACTTATTTTTATTTTATTTTACTTTATTTTATTTGTGAAGCAGGTTCTCACTATCCCTGCTGGCCTGGAACTTGCTCTGTAGACCAGACTATCCTCAAGCTCATAGACATCTGCCTGCCTTTGTCTCCTGAGTGCTGGAATCAGGGGCATGTACCATACTACCATGCCTGCCTCTTTTCAATCTTTGTGTGTATGGTAGGAACACGGGGCATACTATAGTACACTTGGGGAGGTCAGAAAACGTTGTTGGGTGTTCACCCTCGCCTTCCACCTTGAGACAGAGTCTCTTGTTCTGCGCTCGGACGCCAGGCTACCTGGCTTTGAGGCTTCTTCTCTGCTCACCTCCAAACTCTGCTAAGAGCACTGAGATTTTGGACACATGCTACCATATCCGAGGTTTTGTTTTAACATCACTCCGCAGCTCGCCCAACCCTCCACCTTAGTTTGTGAGCAAAGGTCTCTCACTGAATCTAGAATTCAGCAACCCAGCTAGACTGGCTGGCAAGGGCTAGGGAGCCTGTCTCAACCATCCTTGTCCTAGGATTATAGGTCTGTGTGGACACACCCGAGTGTTTACATGGATGCTGACACACAGGAGTGTTTACATGCATGTTGACACACCCGAGTGTTTACATGCATGCTAGGGATCTAAACTCAGATCTTCCTGTTTGCATGCCAAGATTTACCATTTCCCCAGCCTCCCACACAAGTTGTGCATAGTGTCATTGACTTAAATGGTGATTACTTTTTTTTCATCCCAAACTCCAGCACAGAAATGGAGTCCCATTGACGGCTGCTGTGGGTAGGATGCGCCCTCCATGGAGACTGATGGAACCCTGGTTTCTGCCCCGCTGAGCCTCATACAGCAGTTTTAGGCAGGCGGGACACTCAGATCCGTGGCACCAACCAGCAGGTGAGAGTTTCCACAGTGATCCATTATGGTCCTCCACACTTCCCAAGGGCAGTCATGTACAACGGCTAGACTTGAGATCAGCAAAGACGTAGTCTTTGTGAAGAAGAAGAACTTAAAAGAAATTTGCCGGGCGGCGGCGCACGCCTTTTAATCCCAGCACTCAGGAGGCTGGCCTCAAGCTCACAGAGATCCGCCTGCCTCTGCCTCCTGAGTCTCAAGAGAAAAAAGGGGAACTCCTTCCACTTGGGTTCTTCAGTCCCCTAACAGCCTCAGGATTCTCCTCAACTCCCATCAAAAGTTCTTGCCGGGCAGTGGTGGCGCACGCCTTTAATCCCAGCACTCAGGAGGCAGAGGCAGGCGGATCTCTGTGAGCTCGAGGCCAGCCGGGGCTACCAAGTGAGTCCCAGGAAAGGCGCAAAGCTACACAAGAGAAACCCTGTCTCGAAAAACCAAAAAAAGAAAAGGAAAGAAAAGAAAAGAAAAGAAATTTTACAGGCATCTTGGAGAACAGAAGACTGTAACTGGATGAGATGTCAGGAAGATGCTTGAGCTGGACGTGGCCACTGTGGTGGTTTCGATGAGAAGGCCCCCGGAGGCTCATGGATGTGGACCCTGCTGCTGGCACAGGTGCAGTGAGTCTCCAAACCCTTTGTTCTTGTTATATCTGCAGTCAGAGGCCTGAGTGATTGGCTTATATCCAGACCTTCACCCTTGTTCTAGGGGCTGGGCACTTGAGAGAGCTAGGGCCTTGGTTTTACCCCCTACCCTGAGGAAATAACTGTTTCTCTACAGTGCATATGAACACTCTGAAATAATTTGTGTGTGTGCATATACGTGTGTGGTGTATGCATGTGTGGCAGTTGTGTGCGCGTGCGTGCGTGCATGTGCATGTGTGTGTGAGCCTCCACCTCCTGGCTGCTGGATTGCAGGCATTTTTGCAGTGCTGGGGATGTTGCCCTGGACTTTGTGCATGCTCCTCGAATATTCTACCAATTGCCAACTGAGCTAACTCTTGATCCCCAGTTATGATTCAAAGACACCATGTGTGTGTCTGTGTACACATATGTGTAAGGAGGTGGGATATCAGTGTCAGGTGGCCTCTTCAATAACTCTACCATATGTTTGTTTGTTCTTTTTTTTTTTTTTTTTTTTGAGACAGGGTTTCTCTGTGTAGCTTTGTGCCTTTCCTGGAACTCACTCTGTAGACCAGGCTGGCCTCGAACTCACAGAGATCTGCCTGCCTCTGCCTCCCGAGTGCTGGGATTAAAGGCGTGTGCCATTGCCGGCTAGGAAGTTTTCTCTTTCTTTCTTTCTTTCTTTCTTTCTTTCTTTCTTTCTTTCTTTCTTTCTTTCTTTCTTTCTTTCTTTCTTTCTTTCTTTCTTTCTTTCTTTCCTTCCTTCCTTCCTTCCTTCCTTCCTTCTTTCTTTCTTTTTTTTTTTTTTTTTTGACTTTTCAAGAGAGGGTTTCTCTGAATATCTGTGGCTGTCCTGGACTCACTCTGTAGACCAGGCTGGCCTCGAACTCACAGAGATCTGCTACCTCCCGAGTGCTGGGATTAAAGGCATGCATCACCACCCTGGCTCCAGGAAGTTTTCCTAAAACAAAAGAAGGGAATGACTAAATGGAGAGCTCTTAACAGTTGGCTATGGAGTTCTCCCACAAAGGCGCATGTACCAACTGCGTGTTCCCAGTAGGTGGCAGTATTAGAGATGGGTTCATGAGGGCACCAACCTCCCAACTGGGCTCATCATAGGAAGCAAAGCCTCCGAGGTACACATTGGTGGCACACATTTGTAATCTTAGCACTTGGCGAGGCTGAGGCAGGAGAATCTTGAGTTAAGACCACTCTGGGCTACATAGTGATACAATGTTTCCCTCTCTCTTTCTTTTTGAGGGTTTCTCTGTGTAGCTCTGGCTGTCCTGGAACTCACTCTGTAGTCCAGGCTGGCCTCGAACTCAGAGATCCAACTGCCTCTGCCTCTGGAGTGGGCTACCACTGCCTAGCTGTGACAAAGTGTCCCAAGAAGTAAAAGATATTTAGTAGGCAGTGGGACCCGTTTGGGAGGATTAGGTTACTGGGGACATACTCTCGAAGGGTCTGTCTTGCCCTGGACCCTGCCTGCTTGTGGGTTTCCTGGCCACTGTGGTGTGAGCAGCTCGTAGCTCCTTGTGCCCCAGGTCGAATGCAGTGCTGCCACGGACCTGAGACTGAAGCCGCCAAAGGAAAATGTCCCTCCTTTTAAATTACCCTCTTTGTAGTCAGTCGTGGTGGCGCACAGCTTCGGTCCCAGCACTCGGGAGGCAGAGGCAGGCAGATCTCTGTGAGTTCAAAGCCAGCCTGGTCTACAGAGCAATATCTAGGGCACCCAGAGCTGTACAGAGAAACCCAGCCCTTCCCCCCCCCCAAAAAAAAAAAAACAAAGAAAGAGTACGTCACTCTCTTCAGATGTCCGTTGCAGAAACACAAAGTCCAAATAACATAATGAGCAACAGGATTCCGGGCCGCTGAAGGTCGGGTCTTGGGTATTACCTCAGTGTCCGTCAGGCCATCCAACAGACGTGACTGGGGTCTTCTGCGTCCTTTAATGGTCATCTGGCAGGAGAAACGGTCACATAATGTATAGGATCTGATACAAAGCACAGCAGAACACAGGAGTGCTGTGAGCGCTTGTAATACAGAGGTGAAGAGAAGGATCGTCACAGTCCTTTGTCCTGTTCTGAGAGAGCTGCCTACATCTACAGCCTTATTTTTTCAGGGATGGGCACTTATTAGCTGAATGTGTAGTGTTTTTAACCTGAAGTCTCAAGGGGCTTCAGTAAGCCACTTACATTGGGATAGTCTGTGTGTGTGTGTGTGTGTGTGTGTGTGTGTGTGTGTGTGTGTGTGTGTGTTGTATACTTGTGTCTGCATGTGGGGCAATTGCTAGAAGAGACCAGAGGTTGACTTTGGCTAGCTTGCTCTGTTGTTGTCCACCTTACTTTTTGAGGCATTGAGCCTGGAGCTTGCCATTTTGCCAGACTGATGGCTAACAAGCCCCCAGAATCCTCTCATTTCTGCCTCCCCAGAGCTGGGGTGTCAGGCACACACTGCCACACTCAGATTTTATGTGGGGATTGGGGATCTCAATTCAGGTCTTCCTGCTTGTGAGCCCCTAGAATGGTGTTCTTTAAGTGAGACATAGGTCTGTCACTTTAGGAGCACAGGGGATAGTTAAGAATTCCTGAGCCGGGCGTTGGTGGCGCACGCCTTTAATCCCAGCACTCAGGAGGCAGAGCCAGGCGGATCTCTGTGAGTTCGAGGCCAGCCTGGGCTACCAAGTGAGCTCCAGGAAAGGTGCAAAGCTACACAGAGAAACCCTGTCTCGAAAAACCAAAAAAAAAAAAAAAAAAGAATTCCTAATGTGGGGGCTGAAGAGATGGCTCAGCAGTTAAGAGCACTGGCTGCTCTTACTAGATGACCCAGGTTCAATTCCCAGCACCCACATGGCAGCTCACAGCTGTCTGTAACTCCAGTTCCAGAGGAGCCACCGTCCTCAAATGGACATAGATGTAGGAAAAACAGAAATGCAGAAAGTAAAAATAAATAAATTATTTGAAAAAAAAAAAAGAATTCCTAATATGGTCTATGAGGCTGAAAGAACTTTTATGAAGGTGTTTCCAGTATAAATAATCACAGAGTAGAAGACCACATGATGGTATTTTTCATCTCTAACAGTGTGCTGTAAAAAGATAGTTCTATAAGCTGTGGGTTCAGTTTAGGGGCTTTTGTTAATTATAGTAATAAGTCCCCGTGAGCACAGGGGACTTACATATTTGTCAAAATAAAGAACCACTTAGGAGGGGGCTGGAGAGATGCCTCAGAGGTTAAGAGCACTGGATGCTTTTCCAAAGGTCCTGAGTTCGATTCCCAGCAATCACATGGTGGCTCACTACTATCTATAATGAGATCTGGTGCCCTCTTCTGGCATGCAGGCATACATGCAGGCAGAATATAATAAATAAACATTAAAAAATAATAATAACTTTGGAGCTAGGCCTCTAGGCATGCCTGTAGGGGATTGTCTTGATTGTATTGAGGTGGGAAGACCTGCCCACTGTGGGTGGCACCATTCCCTGGCTGGGATCCTGGACTGTACAGTTGGAGCAGGGGAGCTGAGCCAGTGTGCATTCACCTCTCTGCTTCCAGACTGTGGATGAGATGTGACCAGCTGCTTCAAACTCTGGTATCCTTGACTTTCCCACAGTACTTTTTTTATTTGTTTGTTTTTTTGTTTTTGTTTTGTTTTGTTTTTGTTGTTGTTTTCCAGACAGGGTTTCTCTATGTAGCTCTGGCTGTCCTGGAACTCACTCTGTAGACTTCACAGAACCTCACAGAGATCTGCCTGCCTCTGCCCCTCCCAATGGACTATACTTTAACAGTGAACCAGAATAAAGTTTTTCTCCCTTAAGTTGCTTTGGTCAGGTCTTTGGGGTATTTTGTTTTTGTCTGTTTGTTTTTTATTCACAGATTTAATTGGCAGGATTTTGTTTTGTTTTGTTTTTTCAAGACAGGGTTTCTCTGTGTAGTTTTGTATCTGTCCTGGAACTCTCTCTGTAGCCCAGGCTGGCCTTGAACTCACAGAGATCGACCTGACTCTGCCTCCCGAGTGCTGGGATTAAAGGCAGGATTTTTTTTAAATCACAGCAACAGAAAGAATCGAGATAGTAGTCCTTTATCTAGTCTCATGAGTGGCCACTGGTGGTTGAAACAGTGATGACAGCTTTTAGCTAGAGGAGATCCATGATTGTGCAGCATCATGGTAGTCTTAAGTCAAAGAAAATTAAAGTTTTTCAATAGTTTAATCATTTGAATTAGCACATGCCATCCGTCTCAAGAACCAAGGACCACGTGCCAAATGGCCACGCTGGAATGTGGAGTTGCAGATTTTGCAAAGGACTGAACAGGTCGCCTAGTGTTACAGCGCCCCTGTCACTGTGCAGCTAGGCTACTCCCTTTCTCATTCTTAGTCACTGTCCATTGCCATGAAGAGACACCATGACCAAGGCAACTCTTATAATAGAAAACATCTAATGGGGGCTGGCTTACAGTTTTAGAGGGTCAGTCCATTCCTGGCGGGATGCAGGCAAGCATTGGAGCTGGAGCTAGGCAGAGAGGGAAAGACTGGGCTTGGCATGGGTTTTTGAACCCATCTCAAAGCCCATCTCCAGTGACACACTTCCTCCACCAAGGTCACACCTCCTAATCCCAATTCTTTCAAGGAGTGCCACTCCCTGTGACTAAGCATTCAAATATATGAGCCTGTGGGAGCTGTTCTTACTCGAACTTCCACACTCCCTAAGAAAGGATGATCTTCCTGGGTGGTATTCTCCTGAGTGCCATGTCTCAATTGCTGAGATTACAGGCGTGTACCATCATACCTGGCCAAGAATCATTTCCATGTGTGTGTATATGTGTGTATATGTATTTCGGTCACTCTTTACTTTCTGTGTTAAGATAGTCTCTCTCTACAGCTAGCACAGTGGAGACCCTAGCAACAAAAGTAGCTACCACAGTTAGTTAATCTTTCATTCTATTGGGCATGATAAGTTTAATTCAGTAGTTATATACATCTCGATTGGCTTTGAAAATTATAAACTTATAAACTCAAGTTCCAGTTGCTTTTGGGATACTATCTTTTTTTTTTGTTTTTGTTTTTGTTTTTTTGTTTTTCGAGACAGGGTTTCTCTGTGTAGTTTTGCGCCTTTCCTGGGACTCACTTGGTAGCCCAGGCTGGCCTCGAACTCACAGAGATCCGCCTGGCTCTGCCTCCCGAGTGCTGGGATTAAAGGCGTGCGCCACCACCGCCCGGCTTGGGATACTATCTTACAAGGACTCCAACATACAGTATGACTCGTTAAGGAAGGGAATGGCTCAGTTGCCTTTAGCCTACTGGCTATGGGTGAGATAGGACCTCTGTTGGTCTTTTCTGTATCGAACACACAGATTGCAAGCCCAGTGCCACTTTGAGATCTTTGGCAACAATTAACCATGCAGTTCACACATGATTGAGCCGGTATGACAATGAGTATTCAGAGACGGGTAATGCCTGGGGGGCACTCACCAACCTAAGACAGAGCACCTGGGCAGGCTTCTCCATGATGGGTAAGGTGACCTGCTGACGTCCCACGCAACCCAAGTCAGAAGCTCATTTTTTAATAAAAGGGGGACCTGCAGGTCCCTGGCCCCCGTTTTGGGTAACTGTTGTCTTGCTTGCGGACCTTGACCTTGATATCCTCCCAATGCTAATTCCCTGCCAGGTTCTACCCTCCTGAATGCTTAAGGGAAGTTCCTTGTCTATGTATCCTGAATAATGGGCATTAACAGCTTAGATGCAAGATTGTAAAACATCAGTAGCGAACTTCTGCCCTCCGGGGTCCTCCCATTGTGCTGTAAGCCTGTATTTAACCTCCTACCCCCTTCAAGAAATGACATTCGACATTTAAAATTAAAAAAAAAAAAAAAATATATATATATATATATATGTCACAAATGTGATTAATATCATGAGTATAAGTAATGAATATGAGTGTAATTTAAAAAATAAATTAAAAAATTAAAATTAAAAAAAAAAAGACAGTCTCTCTCACGCGCTGCTTAGGATAGGCTGGCAGGCCAGTGAGCTTCAAGGATCCCCCTGTCTCTGCCCCTCTAGGACTAAGGTTACAGATGTGCACCTTCAGTGCCTGGGGATTGAAGTCAAGTCCGCACGCTACTAACTAACTAACAGCCATCTCCCCGGCCTGTCTTTTTCTTTTTTGCAATGCAAGGTGTCAAAACCCACAGAGCCTGACCCATGCTGGTCAAGTGTAACTCGGAACTCTACCCGAGCTTTTCCCCCAGGCCCCTGCGGTGCCGGTGGCTCTAATCAATGTTGTGTGGGAGCGCAGGTGCTGAGAAGGGAGAGATAAAGACAACGCGGGCAGATCGGAGCCTCGGCGTGCATCTTCTGGGCACAGCGTCCTTGACTGGTTCTCCTAATTTGCTTCTCTCTCTCTCTCTTTTTTTTTTAAGGTTTATTTATTATGCATACAGAAGAGGGTGCCAGATCTCATTACAGATGGTTGTGAGCCACCATGTGGGTACTGGGAATTGAACTCAGGACCTCTGGAAGAGCAGTCAGTGCTCTTAACCTCTGAGCCATTTCTCCAGCCCCCTAATTTGCTTCTCTTACCGTGATAAACGCCGTGACCAAAAGCCACTTCAGAGATGGAAAAAGCGTATTCGGCTTGCAGGTGATACAGTCCGTCATCAAAGGATGCCAAGACCTGAACTCAAGGCAAGAACTTGAAGCAGAAAGCACAGAGGAACACTGCATTTGGCTTGCTTAACTACTTGTACAGCCCAGGCCCCACAGCCTAGGGAACACCCACAGTGGGCTGGGCCCTCCGATGTCAATTAGCAATTAAGAAATACCCCACAGATAAGGTCACAAGCCAAGCTGATGCATTAATTCACAAGCTGAAGTCTCCTTTTCCAGGTTACTGTAGGTTTGTGTCAAGTTGATAGTTGAAGCTAGTTAGTTAGCTCCGACATTGGTTGTTCCCCTTTGTTCTGGCTGCCAGGTATCAAAGGATGGAGATCATTACCAAAGCACCCATTCCTAGGCATTTGATGAATTGTGGACGGATCCTTCCTTGACTTGCCAATTCATTCTAAAATACCCTCTAAAAGTTGCTTTTGTTATAGTTTTTCTTTTCACAGTTCATTGCTGCATTATGAAGGACGCACTTGAGAAACAAGCAGCCAAAAGACATACACAGCAGGATACGGTTTGGCTTTTGGCTTCCGTACCACCTAGGAGCATATATATCCATCTATTCATTCATCAAATGTCGCTGAGAGAAGTCGCTCTCCCCTTTTCCTGCATGTATGTACACCAGGTGCATTCAGTGCCCACAGAGGCCAGAAGAAGGCATTGGATCCCCTGGAACTGGAGTTACAGATGATTGTAAGCTGCCATTTGGGTGCTGGGAACTGAACTGGGGTCCTCTGGGAGAGCAGCCTGTGCTGTTAACTACTGAACCATCTCTCCAGCCCCAGAAGCTAGGTTGGTTTTTTTTTTTTCTTCCCAAGGGGGTTAGGAGCTCCATTGCTAGAGTACTTCCCAGCATGCATGGGCTCATTCTCCAGCACATAAAATGTCACCCACATTTGTAATCCCAGCACTCGGGAAGTGGAGGCAGGAGGATCATAAATCCAAGGTCACCCTCAAGTCCTTATCAAGCCAAGTGCTCTCCTGACTTGCCATGTCCCTGGCCCCTGTGTTTTAAATATAGGATGATTGAATTTCTCTGAGGGATTGGCTATGAAGTATGTTGAAGGCTTGGTCTTCAATGCAGTGTGGAGAAGTGAAGCTTTGGGCATGTGATGGGATCAGGAGAGTGCTGACCTAATCAATGGATTAGGTCAATGATGGACTATTGAGAGATGGTAGAAACTGTGGAAGGTAAGTTCTGGGAGGTTGCTGAGAGAGAGGCCATTGAAGACTATATTATTGGTTTGTTTGTTTGTTTATTATTTGGGTTTTTCAAAACAAGGTTTCTCTGTGTAGCCCTGGCTGTCCTGGAACTCACTCTGTAGGCCAGGCTGGCCTCGAACTCACAGAGATCCACCTGCCTCTGCCTCCGAGTGTTGGGATTAAAGATGTGTGCCCGGCTAGACTATGTGGGTCTCCCTTTCCTCTGGGGTCATTGGCCACCGGCCCATGAGGCCAAAGGGAGGAGTGAGCATGTTGAAAAGAACTTCCGGGATACCGCTCATTTTATTGGTCCAGGGGTAAGGTATATAAGGTTCCTAGGGTTACAGATGGGGAGAGCTGATTGGTCACAGCACAGCCTCTAATTATCATACTGTCGGGATGCCTATCGAGACTTACGTGCTGAGTCATACAGCGTTTGCAGGGAGCTCTGTGCAGGGTCACCCTCCAAGTAAGGTCGGGCATCTGAACTTAGAGACACTCTCCACTAGGTCAGAGGAGAGGCGGAAGCCCCGCTGAGAAAGGGGGTCCTCCACTTTGTGCTGAGTGAGAGAACAATCCCGACACGGTGGACTGCAGCCTTAGTGGCAGGGCTTCTCCAACAAAATGGGTAATTTTGTTTTCCGAGACAGGGTTTCTCTGTGTAGCATTGCGCCTTTCCTGGAACTCACTTGGTAGCCCAGGCTGGCCTGGAACTCAGAGATCCACCTGGCTCTGCCTCCCACGTGCTGGGATTAAAGGCGTGCGCCACCACCGCCCGGCTGCAATTTTTTTTTTAAAGTACAGGAATTGAGATTTATTTTTGGCTTTTATGTGTTTTGCTTGCTTTTATGTCTATGTACAAGCCGGGCAGTGGTGGCGCACGCCTTTAATCCCAGCACTCGGGAGGCAGAGGCAGGCGGATCTCTGTGAGTTCGAGGCCAGCCTGGGCTACCAAGTGAGTCCCAGGAAAGGCGCAAAGCTACACAGAGAAACCCTGTCTCGAAAAACAAAACAAAACAAAACAAAATGTCTATGTACAGCTCTGGTGCCTACTGCCCTCAGGCCAGAAGAGGGTTTTAGAACCACTAGAACTGGAGTCACAGACAGTTGTGAGCTGCTGTGTGGGTTCTGGGAATCGAACCTGGGTCCTCTGCAAGAGCAGGTAGTGCTCTAACCGCTGATCTCCAGTTCTTTAACTGAAATTTAAACCCAGGGTTTGGTTTTGTGGTTTTTAACATTGGCACATGCCTTTATTTGTTATGTAACAGGCACTGTGTTTGTACTGCATTTATTGCCACAGGTTAGACTGTTGAAGAGAATTAATTTAATATTCTTATAAACTTTCAGATGTGCCAGAGAGAATGGTTTTAAAAATTTGGCCTGTAAGATTTACAAGACTTGTGTTATTGTTTGCTTGTTTTTTTGGTTTTTCAAGACAGGGTTTCTCTGTGTAGCCCTGGCGAGTCTAGAACTTGCTCTCTAGACCAGGCTGGCCTCAAACTCAGAGATCCACCTGCCTCTGCCTCCCAAGTGCTGGGATTAAAGGCATGCCACCACCATCCAGCAAGACTTACACTAACTTACTTACTAAAAGGCAGATCTCTGTGAGGCTAGCCTGGGCTACAGAGTGAGTTCCAGGAAAGGCTCCAAAGCTACACAGAGAAACCCTGTCTCGGAAAACCAATAAATAAATAAATAAATAAATAAATAAATAAATAAATAAATAAATAAATAAATAAGGCATTAAACAAGGTACGGAGAGCGTGATGTCATTTTTCCACTCCGTCTCTGGGACAGTCATTGTTTTGTTGTTTTTATGTTAACAAACACATTTCCACAAAGGTAAACCATGAGCCACATACTAGATATAGACTTGTTTTTTTTTTTTTAAAGATTTATTTATTTCTTATGTATACAATGTTCTGTCTGCATGTATGCCTGCAGGCCAGAAGAAGGTGCCAGATCTCATTACAGATGGTTGTGAGCCACCATGTGGTTGCTGGGAATTGAACTCAGGACCTCTGGAAGAGCAGTCAGTGCTCTTAACCTCTGAGCCATCTCTCCAGCCCCCTAGATATAGACTTTTTACAAAGGCTTTATTTTTATTTTCCATTATGTGCGTGTCTGTGGAGTATATGCCTTTGAGTGTAGCTGCCCTCAAAGGCTAGAAGAGGGTGTTGGATCTCCCAGAGCTGCCTGACCTGGGTGCTGGGAATGCAACTTAGGTCCTCTGCAAGAGCAGAACATGCTCTCAACTGCTGAGCTCTCTCTCGACCTCCAATGCCAGTGTTTACAGGAGAAATATATCTGCTCCGAGCTGACTCATCCTTCCTTCTGTGTCCTCAAGGATCCCCCTTCACTGCTGCAGGTGGCAGAGCTGGGCTGCACCTTCTGCTGACATCTTTGGCAGCCTGGCCTGCCTGGGGGTTCCTCTAAACCAATGTTGCTTCAAAGTAACCCTCAGGACAAGGTCTCCTACACAGTGTGAGGAGGATACAGTCCATCATTGCGCGGAAGTCAAGCATCAGGAGCCCAAAGCCTCTGGTCACATTGCAGCTACAGTCAAGAAGAGAGAGATGGAGCAGTGTGGAGGTCTGAAGACTCGATGTCCACCACGGACAGGCTCCTGTCCTGTCTGTGCGGTCCCCAAATGCTGGCACTATTTTGAAAGGCTGTGATGGTTAGTCTCCCTTGTTAACTTGACAAGTCACCAAGGAGGCACGCCTCCAGGTACACCTGTGAGTGGTTATCTAGATTAGGTTGAGCTGGCCGTGACAGTGAGGGGTGACAAGGTCCCACCCTAAAGGACAGTGACACCATTCTCTGGACTTGAGTCTTGGATTGTATGGTGGCACACACCTTTAGTCCCAACACCGGGCAGGCAGAGATAGGTGGATCTCTGTGAATTTGAGGCTAGCCTGGTCTACACAGTAAGCCCAGGCCAACTAGGAGCTAGTAAGACTCTGTCTCAAAAAAAAAAAAGCCTTGTGAATTTCCCAACATGATGGACTGAACCCCTGGGACTGTGAACCAAAACATGTTCCTTCTTCACATTATTTTTGCCAAGGTGTTTTGTCCCAGCAAGTGTTAAAACAAGGTAGCTACACCGTGGAAACGTCAGAAAGTCTGGCTGGATGAAGAGGGCTTGGGGGGGGGGTGGTCTGCCGCTCACCATTTTCTTTATTCCCATTCTCTGCTCTCTGGCTGCCCTGCTGTGAGCTGCTCTCCTCCGCTGTGCTGACTTGCCACGGTTGTGTGATCCTTCATCTGGATTGCTGACTTTAAAAATTACATTAATTTAAAAAATTGTTTTTGTCACAGGACAAGTGGAGTTGGTTCTCTCCTTCATCTATGTGAGTGTTTAAGCTTCAGACATCTGTTTACTCCCCTTAAAGATACAGTCTCATTTAGTCCAGACTGACCTCAAACTCACTGTGTAACCCAAGATGATCTTGAACTTCTCATCCTCCTGCCTCCACTTCCTGAAACGCTGGGATGACAGGCGTACACCTCCATGTCAGGTTTGTGTGGTGCTGGGGATGTAGCCCAGGACTTGGGAAACGCTGACTGAGACACCCCCCCAGCGCCACACACCTTCATTTGAGTTTTAGATTTTGCATAGTGATAATTAGCCTCTTCCTCCCCCTCCTCCTTCCCCTCCTCCTCCTCTTCCTCCTCCTCCTCTCCCTCCTTCTCCTTCTCCGCTTCCTCCTCCTCTTCCTCCTCCTCCTCCTCCTCTTCCTCCTCCTCCTTTTCTTCTTCTTTGTTTTTTTTTCTAGACAGGTTTTCTCTGTGTAGCTTCGGAGCCTGTTCTGGATCTCACTCTATAGACCAGGCTGGCCTTGAACTCACAGAGATCCACCTGGCTCTGCCTCCCAAGTGCTGGGATTAAAGGTGTGGTGGCCCTTTTTGTCTTCTTAATCTGCCTTTTCTCACTATATTTTCATAAATACTCTTTCAAATCTTCAGAAGGAAAGACGTGTATGTGTGTGTGTGTATGTATGTGAGTTTATGTATGAGTGTGTATGTATATGTGAGTGTGTGTATGTGAGAGTGTGTATATATATGATGTGTGTGTATGAGTTTTTGTGTGTGTGTATATGTGTGTGTATGTATATGTGTGAGTGTGTGTGTATATATATATGATGTGTGTGTATGAGTTTATGTATGAGTGTATATATGTATGATGTGTGTGTTCATGTGTGTGTATGTGTGTATATATGAGAGTGTGTATATGTATGATGTGTATATGTTTATGTGTGAGTGTGTGTATGTTTATGTGTGTATGTATATGTGTGTGTGAGAGTGTGTATATGTATGATGTGTGTGTATGAGTTTATGTGTGTGTATGTGTGTATATGTATATGTGTGATTGTATGCATGTGTGTATATGAATGACGTGTGTATGTGTAAGTGTGTTTATGTGTGTTTATTTATTTATTCTGAGACAGTTACTTCATAGAACCTTAGCTGGTCTGAAACTTGCAATCTTTCTCCTCCAGACCCCCGAGTGCTGCACTTACGGGTGAGCCCTACCTTGCTCAGCCTCATGAAATTATTATATAATGTTCATTGTTTATTGAGTTCAGGGGACGTTCGGGGCTATTTCTGCCTCCTTGGGGATAAGGCTGCAGGTCTTGCCTTTCACTCTGACCTTTCTGGGGCCACAGGCTAAAGTCTGACACTGGACCATGTCTTTCCTGCCTGGTGGCAGTTCATCACATGGTGGCTCTACAGTCCCCGCAGGAATCCTGGGTTGTATCACATCTCTTGGCAGAGGGATGAAATAGCTGAGCTGGACTCACCTCCTGCTGACCGGAGCTCAGAACCTAAGAACCTTGGCACAGAGCAGGATTGTGAGGCTACATTCTGTCCCCTGTGAGGCCCAGCCTGCCCAGTTCCTCCCTGCCTCCCCCGCATTCTCAATGGTATGACTCTTCCTCACTGGCCTTCTGGGTCACTCCTTCATGTCGGTCACTGCCTGTCAGCTGCTGGAGCATAAGGGGGCTTTTCCTGGCCCAACCTCAGGCTCCCTCTGGCCACTCCTGGGCATCTTGCGGGGACTAGCCATGGGCACCACAGTGCAGGAAGCAGGTACGAGGCCCCGGGCTGAGGCTCGGGAGGCCTGGCTGGGGAAGACACTTGGAGGGAGTGAGGAGAAGGGACAGGAAAAGCAGGTGGTTTTTTTTCTCTGTCCCTTTATCATGGTACTCCCCCCGCCTCCCCCCCCCCCCCCCCCCCCCGTGTGTGTGTGTGTGTGTGTGTGTGTGTGTGTGTGTGTGTGTGTGTGTGTGTGAGTGATATGTGTAGTGTATGCACATGTATCTGTGTCAGCCACAGAGGACAGAGGACGTTGGGTGACCTACTCTATTACTCTCCAACTTATTCTTTTGAGACAGGGTGTCTCACCTCACGCATGGCGGTGCACACCTTTAATCCCAGCACTTAGGAGGCAGAGGCAGGCGGATCTCTGAGTTTGAGGCCAGCCTGGTCTACAGAGAGACAGGGTCTCTCACCTGGACCTAGGCTAGTGGCCAGCAAGCCTCAGTGATTGTCTTAGTGACTTTTCTGTTGTTATGATAGCACACCATGACTCAAGCAGCTTCTGGAAGGAGAGTTTATTTGGGATTATGGTTCCAGAGGGATGAGAGTCCATCCTGGCATCCATGTGGCGGCAGGAGGTAGACACGGCTGTAGGAACAGCTGAGAGCTCACATCTCAAAAGCACAGGAAGGAAGGCGAGAGAGTGAACTGGGGAAGTGAGTCTTTGAAGCCTCAAAGCCTCCCCCGGGGATGTCTATCCTTCAGCAAGGCCACATCTCCCAAACAGCACCGCCACCCGGGGCTCGCTCCAGACTATGAGGGACATCTCATCCAGACCACCCCAGCGATCCTCCCGTCTCTGCTCGGCACAGCACTGTGGTGACGAGCCCGTGCAGGGACGACCCTGACAATGTGGGGGTCTGGGGATTTGAACTCATGTCCTCCTGTTGTAAAGTGCTCTTTCCTGCCGAGTCGCCTCTCCAGCACATGGCATCCTCTCCTGTCGAAGGCCCTCCCCACCGCAATTCCCCAGGCTCGCTTGTCTCACAAAGCCAAGTCCCCGTGACAGCGTCATCTTAGATCCCCTGACTTTGAGGAGGACCAGTTCTGGGTGGCTCTGCAATACTAGAAGTGCCTGGGAGAAAGACAGCAGGAGCTTTAGCCGCCCCACACATGAAGAGTCCTCTGAAGAGAGTCTTCAGCTTGGGTCCTAGACATCCTTATGGACCCAGAGTCATGAATTATTTGTCTCAGCTGGGGCTGGCCCCTTGTCTGCCTCCCCCAAACAAAGAGAACCCGTGTTTGTCACCACATTCAGTAATCAGTAGTTGGGCACAGGTGTGCCTTCAGGTTCTACTTGGCCTCCTGTTACCACTGTAAGTTAAACACAAAGAAACTTCTTGCAGCACTCTGGATCAAACCCAGGGCCTAACGTATGTTGAACAAACTTTCTATTGATGGCCACACCCCAGCCCCTCACTGGGGATTCTAGGCAGGTGCTCTACCACTGAGTCACACCCCAGCCCCTCACTGGGGGATTCTAGGCAGGGCTCTACCACTGAGCCACACCCCAGCCCCTCACTGGGGGATTCCAGGCAGGGGCTCTACCACTGAGCCACACCCCAGCCCCTCACTGGGGGATTCTAGGCAGGTGCTCTACTGCTGACTTTACATCCCTACCCTGGAAAAGACTTCTGTAAATCCAAGTAACTTCCTATCTATCCTGTGACAGAGTAGAACTGTGGAGTTACACACCATTTTCCCCAGTGACACTATGCAACCACAAAAGACCATTCAGTGAGATCCTAGGCAGTGCTCATCTTCAGTGACGCTGGCAATTTCCTTACTTCTGAGTGGTCTTGATTATTGCCCCCCCGCCCTCTTTAAGATGTCTAACATAGTACAGGCCGGCCTGGAACTCTGTGCTGACTAGTTTTATGTCAGCTTGACGTAAGCTGGAGTCATCTGAGAGGAGGGAACCCCAGTTGAGAAACTGTTTCCATAAGATCAGGCTGTAGGCAAGCCTGTAGGGCATTTCTTAACTAGTGATTGACCCAAGAGGGCTGAGACCATTGTGGATAGTGGTTCTGAGTGCTATAAGAAAGCAGGCTGAAGCCGGGCGGTGGTGGCGCACGCCTTTAATCCCAGCACTCGGGAGGCAGAGCCAGGCGGATCTCTGTGAGTTCGAGGCCAGCCTGGGCTACCAAGTGAGTTCCAGGAAAGGCGCAAAGCTACACAGAGAAACCCTGTCTTGAAAAAACCAAAAAAAAAAAAAAAAAAAAAAAAAAAAAAGAAAGCAGGCTGAGCAAGCCATGAGGAGCGAGCCAGTAAGCAGCTCCCCTCCACGGCCTCCACATCAGCTCCTGGTGATAGGTTTCTGCCGTGGGCGAGTTCCTGCCCTGACTAACGCGCGATGATGAACCATCCGTAAGAAGGAGGAATAAGTGAACTCAACTCTGTCCTCCCCGAGTTACTTCTGGTTGTGGTGTTTCATCATAGCAACAGTCACCCTAACCGAGGCCAACTTTGAACTTCTCTACTCTCCTGTCTCCATTTCCCAAATAATGGGATTCCAGGTGGTAGCCATTTTTGCAGTGCTGGGGAATGGAACCCAGGTCTTGATGCATGCTAGGCTGGCCCACAACCTTCTCCATTCTTCTTCCTAGGGGGACATAGGATCTTGTGGAGCTGGAGTTGCAGGCAATTATGGGCTGCTTGATGTGGGTGCTGGAACCCAAAGTGGGGGCCTATGAGAGAGCAGTAAGTGCTCTGAACTGCGAAGCCGTTTCTCCAGACTCCCATACACAGACGGCTTTCCCTCCACCTCATTCTGCATTGTTGAAAAACCAGACATGGCTTTCTGGAATGATGCAGACATATTTTTGGCCTAAAGTGGGAATGTACTTCATGGAGTCTGGAGTTTAGAAAAGGCTTTAAATCCTCCTCTATCAGTCTAGGTTCGAGGCACATATCATGAGGTCGATGGCATTCTCTATTCCTTTGAGGTAGGATCTCTCCCTGTACTCAAGTTTTTTGTTGTTTTAAGATTTGCCTTATATTATTTTGAGACAGGGTCTCACTGTGTAGCCCTGGCTGGCCTGAAACTTATTATGTAGACCAGGCTGGCCTCAAAGTTGCAGAGACTTCATCTGCCTCTTCCTCCTGAATGCTGGGATTAAAGGTGTGCACCACCATGCCTGGTAAGATTTATTTATTTTGTATGTGTTTATGAGTGTTTTACCTACATGTAAATATGTGTAGCACATGTGTGCCTGGTGCCCAGGGAGGTTAGAAGGATATCCGATCCCTTGGAACTCGGAGTTATGGATGTTTGTGAGCCACCACGTGGGTGCAGGGAACTGAACTGAGGTCCTCAGCAAGAGCGGCCAGTGCTCTTATCCACTGAGCCATCTCTTCTGCTCCAGGGCACATGTTTTCTTGACTAGGCTGGAGGCCAGCAAGCTCCAGGTATCCTCCCATCTCCCCTGCCCTCTGAACTGCGGTTACAGGCAGACATGGGATACCTGGCTTGTACCATGGTTGCTGGGATTCAAATTCTGATAGTCATGATTGTGGGACCAGTGCTCTCAACCTCAGAACCACCTCCCACGCCCCAGACCTTGTTTTTTAGAGACAGGCACTCAATGGCCTTGAGCTTGCCAATTTGGCTAATCTGGCCAGCCAATGAGCCTGGGATTCCAGGTGCATGCCCCATGCCTGTTTTTTTTTTTTTTTTTTTTTTTTTTAAAAAAAAAAAACATGTGTTCTGGTATCAAACTGAGGTCATCATGGCAGGTACTTTACCGATGAACCATCTCCCAGCCAAGGAAACTGTTCTAATGTTGAAAGACATTTGATGTCTCCAATTTAGGAGGCTCAGTTGCTTGCTCAAATTATACAGGAAGTTCCTAGCTATTGGAGTAATTATTTTGGCCACTCCACGTAGTTAAAAGGATATTTATTTAATGGCATAACTCACAAATTAAGTGAAAGGTAGGTCACAGGGTCTGGGGAAGGTGTATCGCAGTCCAGCAGTGTTCTCCGGAGCTCTGCACAGTCCACCTTCACTGTTCAGCGTCCCGGCAGAGAGAGTGCACAGAGAGAGTGTACAGAGAGAGCACACAGAGCGAGCGCTGGCCCATCCAGCTCTAGGGTCTCCAGGTGCCTCCCCTGGCCCCGCCTCGTAGGCGTGACAGTTGCCAGAGTCTCAATGGGGGTTGGAACTTCCAGATCCAAGCTGGAATGGCTACCCACTACACCTAGCCTAGAACATTCTTGAGGAGAACCAGCTGTTCTTCCAACCAGGATCTTTCCCTCCACCTTACCTGCCTCAACATCTAAATTTGGTTGAAATGTCCTTGGACTCTCTGTCCCTCAGTCAAGAAATCTGGGAAGACTGGGGCGTAGCTCAGTGGTAGAATGCTTGCAGTGTGCCAAGGCCCTGGATTTAATCCCCACAGAGAAAGAGGAAAGCAAAGGGCATTATGTACATTTGAATATGTATACGTGTGACTTATAAAAGATTGTATGTGTGTCTGTGTGTGTGTATGTGTGTGCATATGGGTGCAGCTGCACGCGGGGACGCAAGCGCGTGGTGACCAGAAGTTAACCTTACATGGTGTTCCCCTGATTGCCCATCTTGTGTCTTCTGACAAGGTCCTTTACAGGCCTGGAACTTGCCTCATAGGTCAGGCTGTCTGGACACTGAGCTCCAGGGATCTGCCTGTCTCCGCCTCCCCACCCAGTGCTGGTGGTACAAGCCTTGGCCTCCATGCCTGGCCTTTTCGTGTGTATTTGGGGGATCAAAGGCAGGACATCATGCTTATAGGGCAAGCACTTTCCTACAAAGCCATCTTGCAGCCCCGTGACTTATGAAAGATTTACCATCCGACAGCAAAAGAGACACTTTTGTGTGTCGTGTGGAACCCGATATGCTTAATTTATAACAATACTTAGAAGTATTTGTCTAGTAGAATTGTAAAGCTCACAACCGGCTTGCCATAAAACTCCAAAGTGTTTATCTAAGATAAACATTTAGTTGCTATTCAGCAAATATTTGGTAACGTCCTTCCCCAAGCCAGGCACTTGCAATTGGCTCCAGCCCTGGCTTTTGACACTCTGCTTCCTTCTTGTTTTTTTCTTTTCTTTCTCCTTTGGTCACAATCCCAGCCATGTGAGGTACCCAGTTCCTGTATGTGCCAAGAAACCCACGTGATGGGTTATCAGCGCCTCTCAAGAGCATGCAAGAAAAGGGCACGGCCTTTGTTTGGCTTCCTCCGGTACATCTGAGGACAGTCACAGCAACTGTCAAGGTCTGGAGGATGATGACTGCCCCAGCCCCCAGCAGGGGCCGGCACATCCTCCGTGTGCCCAGATCCCGTCTTGTGCCCTCCTTAGAAAGCATTTATATACTCTACTCAAAATCAGAGTTGCATTTATTTGTTTTTAACAGAAATGGCAATACTGAAGAATAAATAAATTTAGTGTACAACAGATGTATAAGCAGATAAAGAATAGAATTGAAGTTATCAGAAAAATATACACAGGACTTACTTATGAATGGCAGGGTCTCATGCAGCCCAGGCTGGCCTCAAATCCACTGTGTAGTAGACTACTGTAGAGGGTGACCTTGACCTTCCGCTCTGCCAGCCTCTACTTCCCGAGGGCTGGGATCATGGGTGCATGCCACCACACCTGGTTTTATCGGTGCCAAGGATCGAACTCAGGGCTTCATGAAGGCTAGGCGAGCACCACAGCCACTTAGTGACATCTCTAACCCTTATTTTCATTTTCCGTCTGGTGCGGAGTCCTCTTGCATGCCACACCAACATCCTATCCCTAAGTGATGTCCCCAGCCCAGAGAAGATATGCTCTAAGTGAAACACATTCCCTCTTGTTCTGTGCGAATGTATTTCTCATAGAACCAGTGGCCAGCCAGTCTGCTGAAACAGACTTGTAACCTCAGCTACTCAGAAGGCTGAGGCAGGAGGATCACACGTTCAAGGCCTGTCTGGGCTACAAAGGAAGGTCAAGACCAATGTGGGCAACTTAGTGAGACCCTCTCTCAAAATGGTAAATAGACTAGATCGATTCTTGGACTTTTGGCTAATACCAACCATGAAGAGGACCGGCAGTGTGTAGCTTAGTGGTAACTTGGCTGGTGTGCCCAAGGCCCAGGGTTCAGTCCCTAGCAAGGTAAGGGCAAAGGCGTGCACGCATGCACGCACGCATACGCACCCACACCGCAGTCACCAGTGTTTCCGTTTTGCACACTTGGTGTAGTCTTAGGGCTGCAGGTGGTAGACCTGGTGTTCAAAGGCCAGGATTCCTTGTAAGTGCAACCGAAACTGTCTGTGCCCGAGTCTCCTTTACAAACAGTGAGGGGGCGTTGATGCTTACTTCCATGGGATAACTCTACAGAAGCCAGAAAACAAAACATATGACATGCCATGGAGAGTGCCCACCATGCCCAAATCACTGTCACTGGAGGTTTTATGGTTAAAGAAGACCTGATAAGCTAGGTTCAGCCACCCGGCCTCTAATACACCAGTTAACGAGATGCATAATAGTGAAAAGCAGAGATTTATTCAATATGGCTACATTGGAGAGAGGAACAAATGAAGAGGTACAGGAACCCCAAAGTCCACTTTCAGGGTCCTGGTATAAGGGTTCATGATTTTTTTTTTTTTTTGTTTTTATTATTATTATTTAGGGGGTGGGTGTTTGGAGACAGGGTTTCTCTGTGTAGTTTTGGTGCCTGTCCTGGATCTTGCTCTGTAGACCAGGCTGGCCTCGAACTCACAGAGATCCTCCTGGCTCTGCCTCCCAGAGTGCTGGGATTAAAGGCGTGCGCCACCACCGCCCGGGTTGTTTTAAATGTTTTTATGTTATGTGAAAGGGTGTTCTGCTTGCGTGTACCTCTGTGCACCACATGCATGCACTTCTCACAAAGGCCAGAAGAGGGCATCATATCCTTTGGAACTGGAGTTAGAAATGGCTGTGAGCTGCCATGTGCGTGCTGGGAATTGACCCCAAGTTCTCTCCAAGAGCAACTAGTGCTCTTAACCACTGAGCTATCTCTCCAGTTTCTGAGGTTTATGTTTAAATAGGGGTTATGCATAGCTAGAAATCTCACTGACCAATCACTGTCTCAGCTTCCTGTCTCTCCTTCAAGGTGGTCGAACAAGTGGTGACAAGCACCTGGGGCTTCGGCCTTTCCTTCCTCCAATTCTGAGACTGGGGCGGGGGTGACTTCCAATTCCCCAGAGACCGTTGTTTCTATAACCTCATAGCTGAAGGGAGGGCACAAGTGTCTCTCTTTAGTCTATCCTGGCTCCAGCCATGCCAGTGACACAGGGCAGCTGGATCCCGACTGTATGAGGATGCTCGGAGGGAGGGGAAGGCTTGGGCATGTGTGCATGGACAGTGCCATGCTATAGCAAGCTTGAGCCCTAAATGCAAACAGTGACCGGTGTTCTTACAAGAGGAGGGGCTGGGGCTGGAGAGATGGCTCAGAGGTTAAGAGCACTGGCTGTTTCTTTCAGAGGTCCTGAGTTCAATTCCCAGCAACCACATGGTGGCTCATAACCATCTGTAATGAGATCTGGTGCCCTCTTCTGGCCAGAAGGGATACATGCAAGCAGAACACTGTATACATAATAAATAAATAAATCTTGAAAAAAAAAAGAGGAGGGGCCTAGAGAGACATGAGAGGGCTAGAGACACTTTCGATTGCTGTGTGACAGGAATCTGGAGTCACCAGGTACTAGAAATGACAGGAAGGGGCGTTTCCAGAACCTTTGGAGGGAATGGAGCCCCGCCCACACCTGGATTTTTAACTTCTGCTCTCCAATGAGACAGGACAGAAAGACAGGGGTATGATGGGGACAGGAGAACGGAAAGGAGTCTCATCCAGGAGCCTGCTTGAAGGCTCTCCAGCTAGGAAGTCAAAATTCCAGCACGGTTAGCCACATTTCCTTAAGGCCTTTCCCCCTTCCCAGCGGTGACCTGCAACTTTCCAGGAATCTCAGACCAGACGCTCCATTATGGTAAAAGATGCGTCCTAAACCTTGTGTGATCCTAGAGCTTCCTGGATTTTCCTTATCTGATTATGACTCCGTGCAAGTCCTCTGAGCCACTTATCAGGAAGAAGAGGGTGGGGATATGCTCAGCTGGTAGCAGGTTTGGCTGCCACCATCATGAACATGCCCTGAGTCCAGCTATAATCCCAGGGCTTGGAAGGTCAAGGTCAGGCAGGAGGGTTAGAAGTTCAAGGTCATCCTTGGCTTCATAGAAGGCCACATGAGACTTTGTATCAGAGAAAGGGAAGGGAGGAGAGAGAGAGAGAGAGAGAGAGAGAGAGAGAGAGAGAGGGAGGGAGGGAGGGAGGGAGGGAGGGAGAGAGAGAGAGAGAGAGAGAGAGAGAGAGAGAGAGAGAGAGAAGAGGGAGAGAGAGAGAATACCTTTAGCAAGCCTTTGAGATGTAACTCGAGAGTCACCAAAATGGTAAATGTGGCTATTGTCAAGACACTTGTTTCTCCCCCTTAAGAAGCCGTATTAGGCCAGGTAATGGTGGCGCACGCCTTTAATCACAGCACTTGGGAGGCAGAGCTAGGCGGATCTCTGTGAGTTCGAGGCCGGCCTGGTCTACAGAGTGAGTTCCAGAAAAGGTGCAAAGCTACACAGAGAAACCCTGTCTCGAACAACCAAAAAGGAAAAAAAAAAAAAAAAAAAAAAAAAAGAAGCCGTATTAGTTATTGTCTGTTGCTATGGTAAAACACCATGACCAAGGCAACACAGAGAAGAATTTATTTGGGCTTATGATTCCAGAGGGACAAGAAGGTTCCGTTGTGATAGAGAAGTGTGGCAGCAGGCAGCAGCTGAGGCGGGAAGCTGAGAGTTCACGTCTTTATCTGTGAGCATGAATCAGAGAGCAGATTGGAAGTAGGCAAGGCCTTTAGTCTCAGAGCCCTCGGCCATGACGTTCTTCCTTCAGGGAGGCTGCACCATGGCGTCTCCCAGGGCTTCAGCCTTGTCTTTCTCCAGTCTCTCAGTTAACTCTTCTATTGCTGTGAAGAGACACTAAGGGAATTTATAAAGGAAAGAGTTGATTGGAAGCTCACCCACACTCAGAGGGTGAGCCCATGACCATCATGGTGAGGAGCATGGCGGCAGCAGGCAGGCATGATGCTGGAGCGGTAGCTGAGAGCTCACATCTGACCCACAAGGACAAGGCAGAGAGAGCTAACTGGGAGTGGGGGGGGTTCTTGAAACCTCAAAGCCCACCTCTGGTGACACACTTCCTCTGACAAGGACACACCTTCTAATCCTTCCCAAACAGTTCCACCAATTGGGGACCATGTATTCAAATTATGCACCTATTGGGGGGGTGCATTTTCACTCAAACCACAATACCTTAAGTACGAGATTTCCTGGGAAATTCCAATTCCTTAAGGTCCATTGTTTCATCAGCCTGATGGCCGGAAGGGAGGGGCTTGAGAACTTTTTCCCTTCTGCCTGTATGGCTACATTACTGTCTCACATGGCTCAGGGATCACACTGCAATTCGTCTTCTTGCCCGCTTAGACCCCTCTTCTCGGGAGTCCCACAAACCATCTATTTCTTACACTCCCCCCTCTGGTCTCAGACTCAGTTTCTGGCTTTGCTCCCAATTTCATGAAGGAGTTAGCAACACTCAGGAGAGAGCTTCCACGCCGGGGATGCAGCTCAGGGTTGGGTGCTTATGTTGCACCCCCAGTGGGAAGGAGAAGGAGAGGGAGAGGGAAGAAAGAAAGGGGAGAATGAGAGGGAGGTGTATCTGTCCTAGCACCTTTGTATCCCCTTCTATGGGTGACCAGTCCAATCCGACAGGGGACTGTCTCCCCTCACCTTTCACCCCTCCCCCTGCCCCGCTGAATCCTATCACTTTACACATGATCTGGGGTTTGCCCACATTAAACAAGCAAGCAAGCCTGAACACTGTTCCTTCCATCTCTGCATGGCCAGGTGTTTCGTTTTGTTTCGTTTTCTTGTCTTGAGTGTGTGTGTGTGTGCACACGCGCACGTGCATGTTTGCACTTACATGCATTTGTCTGTGTGGAGGACAGAGGTTGAAGTCTGGTGTCTTCCTTGATCTCTCTCTCTCCCTCTTCTAAGACAGGGTTTCTCTATGTAGCCCCAGCTATCCTGGAACTCACTCTGTAGACCAGGCTGGCCTCAAACTCAGAGATCTGCCTGCCTCTGCCTCCCAAGTGCTGGGATTAAAGGCATGCGCCACCACTCGGCTCCATCTTATTTTTAGAGACAGGGTCTCTGGTTTAACTTGGGTCTCATCCACTTGGCCAGGCCGGCCGGCCAGTAAGCTCCAGGGATCCCCGTTTCTGCCTCTCTAGTGCTGGGGTCGCAGGTGCACCCCGCCTTGGCTGGCTTTTCTGTGGGTGGTAGGATGCAGACTCAAATCCTCACTTTACTGGCTGATCCAGCACCCCCTCCTCCTTCCCTTATTTTTGGTGACAGGGTCTCGTGTAGTCCAGGCTATCCTCGAACTTTCTATGTAGCTTAGGATGATCTTGAACTCTTGATTCTCCTGCCTCTACCTCCCATGTGCTGGGATTAGAGGTATGACGCAGCACCACACATGGCTCCTCTATTTAGTCTTTTCTCCGGTCAAATGTCTCCTTCCAAACTAGCCACTCTAAACACTGGAGGGCAGCTACAGCTCACCCCGTCCTCACCGACTCCCCATCTCCTTGAGCTTGTTCATTCCCACGGCATCACCTCTTAGTAACTCCGTTCCCAGCTCGTTACATCAGCTCCAAAAGCAGGTGACTGTCTCCTTTCAATCTGCACGAAGCAACACAACAATCAGGTGCTCCGTGGTGCTGGCACCTGAGCAGATTCACCATGAACAGATCAGGTGCTCCGTGGTGCTGGCACCTGAGCGGATTCACCATGAACAGGTCAGGTGCTCCGTGGTGCTGGCACTTGAGTGGCTTTGACTATGAAATGTCCCCGACCTTTCAGCAGCAGGGTGGTATTAAACCAGGTGTGGTGTTGTGTGCCTGGAATCCCAGCACTGGGGAAGTGGAGACAGGAGGATCAGGAGTTCAAGGTCATCCCTTGTTACAGGGTGAGTACAGGCCAGCTTGGGCTACAGAAGACCCTGTCTCCAAACTACCATCCCCCTGACTCACACACACTCACTCACACTCACACATGTAGCACACGGGTACACATGGGGGAAAATAGTCATACATATAAATACATAAATCTAGACCAAAACACCATAAAAAGGAGGATGTTCCCAACACCTGCTCAGACTCTCCCAGCTTTTATTAGGTGTCACTTAGGGAATGGGCTTGGTGAAAAACTGGTCCTGTCTGGCTCTTCCCCTGAACACAGCTTTGTCTTTGTGCACAGCCAGGTGCTAGACCTCTGTCTACCACATCCAAACCACAATCTTGAGCATCCTTTCACCAATTTGGTACCTCTGCTCCTAGAAGTTGCCAAGTCTTTTCATTTCAGGTGGGATTTTGCTGGCCTGGAATTCTAGATCCCCCTGCCTCAGCCTCCTGAGTGCCAGGTTGCAGGTGCATGGCACCACCCCTGGTGACTTTTCCTTTCTTCCCAGTTTCTCCCTGGCCTTTGCTGCTGCCTGCTATTTTCCCATCCATCCGTCACCAGGCTTCACTCTGCTCAGCTTCAGAGATTCAGGGCGGGTATGGCTGAGGACACTGGCTGGTATTGGAGAAATTATTTTGGCCACTCCACATAGTTAAAAGGATATTTATTTAATGATGTAACTCACAAATTTAGTGAAAGGTAGGTCGCAGGGTCTGGGGAAGGTGTATTGCAATCCAGCGGTGTTCTCTGGAGCTCTGCACAGTCCACCTTCACTGTTCAGCGTCCCGGCACAGAGAGCGTGCACAGAGAGAGCACTGGCCCATCCAGCTCTCGGGTCTCCAGGCGCCTCCCCTGGCTCCACCTCGTAGGCGTGACAGTTGCCAGAGTCTCAATGGGGGTTGGAACTTCCAGATCCAAGCTGGAATGGCTACCCACTACATCTCCCCCTTTTTGTCTAAATAAGAAGGTTCTAAACTAATACAAGACTATATACAAAGGAATGGTTATCAAATATTGTCCAGAAATAATGAGGGATAATGACCTAGATAAGATGTAACTACAACCAATGCAAACAATATCAAGGAAGAAACACATATGAAAATCCAGAGAAGTATAGAGCATAGGTAAATGGCATGTTATAAAGATCATTCAAAGGTGTCCTATCCTAAAGAACCTGAATCTAATACTTAATATGTTCTATCTAAGATATTATATATACTAGGTTGTAACTATAACTGCTAGTCTTCAATCCCATCAAAGACCTGAGAAGGAACATAATGGTACCTGAGAAATGGTAGATGGATGCAAGCAACTTTCAGGAATCTTGCAAGAGTAGACCAAGACAGCTGGCAGCCTGGACAGTCACCTAATGTTTCTCAGCATTGTTGGTGCATTCAAATTGGCTACAGGCCTAGAGTATCTGACAGACCATTTTCAGATGCAGGATTTCTGAAAGACCATCTTACCCTGTCTTGGCAGAGTACAGTGGTCGCTTTCCTTGTGTCCCGCTTGTCCAGAAAGGACAGCATTGCATTTGTACTGTCAGCCATCAAGGCAAGGGCAGTTCTTTGCCCAGTAGGCCATTTTGTGCCAAAAAGACAAACTTCCAAATGGAAATGTCTTAGAAGCCCAACATTCTCTCGGGATCAATTGGTGCAGCCAGGAGCAATTGTGTCTCACGTCAACAGAATTCTAAGTTATTTAAATGCCATATTCTCTAGGTCTATGAAGTGTTTGAAGATTACCTGTCCATCTGACCTATGTATCTGTAAATCTGGATAACCTAACTAACGTAACTATAGAGATGACAGGCATAGGTGACTATAAATCTATAAGTCTTATCTACCGAAATAACCTAAGGACTAAGGCTTCACGTAAACAAGGTAAACAGTCTATAAGCAAATGTATGGTGAAGAATGATGACTTCAAAATTGTGACAATACACAAGTTATTTATAACAGAGGTAGGAATATATAGTGCGATATGCAATATGACAATAATCTTAAATATATATCAATATACTGAATATCCTAGACAGAAGTAGAACATATATAAAGTATGACAGATATAAATTTACATTTGTATTAATATAAAAATGTTTCAAATAAGAGTAGATATATATGTACATTATAACAAATATAGTTCTGTATTTGTATCAATATACAAATTATCTTAAACAGGAGTATAAAAATAGTTTACATTTGTATCAACATATAAGAATCTATCACAGTACAAATTACAGTGCAAATTATCTAAGGTTGCTATTTTACTAAATTTGTTTGCTAGTATAAACAATGTTTTACCATCATATCTTATACCTATCCGTTCCATTTCTTCTCCCCCCCCCTTTTTTTTTACAATACTGAGTCTAATATTTTCTTCCACCCCCAACCCTATAACCGTCATCCATAACCCTGAGAATTATGACACCTAAGGGAGAAGGGGCGTTGTTTTCTTAGAATTGCTTCCTGCCGTTTAGGGGGTGATGTTATCTCTGTTGGGTACTGTGAGAAAGCTCAGATAGTTAAATCTCAGTTAGACTAACTGTAGGTTCTGCAGCAAGTTTTAGAGTAATGGGTATGATTGTCTGAAATTCTGGCAAGAAGTGTAGTATGATGATGATTACCATGGCATCATTCTGGATTGGGTAGAGTTGTTGTTGTTGGGGCCCCATCTTCCTTCTGAAGACTTCTGAGATTGCTATTGGAAAAACTTATTTGTTATCAAAAATGGGAGGTTTGGATTTAAAGAGGACATAGCATGTAAGAAAGGATTCTGAGAAATCAAGAGTAAGCATGGAGAGAATTAGAATTTTGAAGACAATGGTCCCTTTTTATTGGTTTCCTTCTGTCTCACACCAGAGGGCTCTTCTGATACGGGACTGAAGAATCTCTCAAACTTTTCTTTTAGCAATATGCTTGGGTTTAGAGAAGGAATGAGCCAATTCCATCTCCAAAGCCAGCTTGGCTTATAATTGAATTGGAACCACAACTTTTCTAGATTGATAGAGAGATAGATGTTAGACAGTGAGATTTTACCATGTGTAGATTGGTACCCATAGATTCTTCCTTTCTGCTGTAAAGATCCGGATATCTAAGGCCTTATGAGTTTTGGAAGATGGGTATTTCCATTATCCTGGAAAGACAAAAACAGAACCCTACCCCACCCTTTGATTGTTAAATTTTTCTTACAACTTGTAGAGATGTCACATTGGTGGATGATCTTTTACTTCTCTTCATCAAGGGTTTTTTCCTGTTCGAATCGAATTTTTATTAATTTTGTTGGTATCCATAGCTTTTCTTCTCCTGCAGAAACGGAGGCAAAACCCCTTTTTTAATCACCCAGATGTGGATCCTGTGTGTACACAACACCAAGAACAGACTAGACAAGATGTGCTTGGTGGTACAGTAGTAGCAAGTCTGTTGTTATAGGGGTAAGCAGTTGCTTTCTGATGGGCTGCTTCAGGGGAAGGACTCCTCCCTGGTACCATAGACTGGGTCAAAGCCATGGCTAGGGATGACAGAGGCCCTAGCAGCGAAGCTCCCTCTGTTAATTTGCTAAAATAAAAGTAATTAAAGAATAGCAGCACAGGCTTATAATCCCACTGTGGGCAGATTATAGGCGTATCACACATTCGAAATAAATAAATACAAACTGAATCTCTGAGAAGTTGTAGTTACCCAACATGGGTCAAAACACAGATCACATAGAAAAGGACAGGACGTGGGAAGTGTCACCAAAGCAAGACCCTGAAAACACACAGGCAGCACATGGGAAGGGTTCTGAGTGTTCCAACATTCCTTTTTGGTTTGGTTGGTTTTGGAGACACGGTCTCCTTGACACATGGTCTCATGGAACTCAGGCTGGCCTTGAACTTGCTGTGCATTAGAGGATGTCACTGGACTCCCGATCCTCTTGAGTCAGCTCCCAAGTGCTGGGATTACAGGCATGCACCACCATACCTGGTTTATGGAATGCCGGAAACGGAACCCATGGCTTTATTCAGGCTAGGCAAGCACTCTATATCAAGCCAGCTACAGGCACAGCTCCCATCACATTTGCCTTACTAACCAACTAACTAACCAAGCATCATGCTTGGGACTGCTTCAGCCAGAGGCATGCACCCCTGCCCCTCCCCGTGGCGCTGGGGGCGGGGAGGGGGGATTTGAGGGTTTAATATAGTGATCAGGAGCTGGCAAGGTGGTCCATACTTTGGGAGGCAGAGGCGAGAGGATTAAGAGTTCTGGGCTCCGTAGTAGTGAGGTCGAGACCAACCTGGGATGCGTGAGCCCACAAAAAAAAAAAAAAAGAGAGAGAGAGAGAGAGAGAGAGAGAGAGAGAGAGAGGGTGGGGAGTGGCCGTTTGCGAGATGGCCCAGTGGGTGAAGGTGTCTGCCGCCAAACCTATCTATCCCAGGACCCATATGGTGGAAAGCAGGAATCCACCCTCTGACTTCCAAATGCGTGCCCACTCATATAAACACACCGCCCCCCAAATACATGTAACAAACGTTTTTTTAAACAAAAAATTTAAAAAGATCAGGAGCAAGGTTGGTCAGGACTTCCCTGGAAGCCCTAGAGTCTACGAGGGGCGGGACTGAACGAGGACAACCCCCCACCACCACCACCGGCCGCCAAGCCGCGTCTTTAAGACGCCCTCTCCAGGCCCCGCCCACAGCCCCGCCCCGCCCCGCCCACGTGACCCCGGTCTTGTGACCGGCAGGAGGGCGGGGAACCCTTGGCGCGCCCGCCCCGCCCGGCGCGCGCCTTACAGGGCCGAGCCGCTCGGGACACCGCCGTCGCTGCCACCGCCGCCGCCGTCCCCCGCCGGGCCGAAGGGAGCGAGCCGGGCCGGGCCGGAGCTGGCGGGCGCGCGGCCCCGGGGGCCGCCATGGACCACAAGCCCCTGTTGCAGGAGCGGCCGCCCGCCTACAACCTGGAGGCCGGCCAGGGCGACTACGCGTGCGGCCCGCACGGTTACGGGGCCATCCCCACCGCGCCCCCGCCGCCGCCCTACCCCTACCTCGTCACAGGTGGGCCCGCGGCTCGGCGGGGGTCCCCGAGCGGCCTTCGGGCTGGGCACCGCGCTGTCCCGGCGCAGGCCTGCCGAGGGGCAGCTGCTGCTGCCTGGAGCGCCCTGCCCGGCCAGGCCCTGCCCCGGTGGCCGTGAACTTTGTGTCGGAGGGTTTGCACTTGGCTTCTAGAGCCCACCCGCAGGCGCGCTCAGCCCAGTTGGAGGCGGGGAGGACCGGGGATGAGGGGGAGGGAGGAGGAGGGCCGAGAACGCCCGGTGCTGATCTGCGCTCCGCTCCCACAGGGATCCCCACCAGCCACCCCCGGGTCTATAACATCCACAGTCGAACGGTCACCCGGTATCCTGCCAACTCCATCGTCGTGGTCGGAGGCTGCCCGGTCTGCAGGTGAGTCTTCAGCCTGGGGTGGTGGTGGTGGTGGCGGAGAACGCACGTGCCGGGATCCTGCAAAAGGCCAGCGGGGGTGGGATGGGGTGGGGTCACAGCCGGGATCCCGTCTTAGAGAGGGAGTCCCGCATGGGAGGGACTGCAGTGGGAGAAAGGTGGGGTCGCACACCCCTGGCTCTGAATTTACTTTATGCGGCAGAAAGATGGGTTCCCTTTTTCTGTGGGGAGTCGAGTGCATTGGGGAGGCATGGCACCCCGAGTGCGTGGGACGCAGGAATGTTAACAATGGAGACTGATGGTCCTTTCCTCCCTGGTTCTGGGATCCGCAGCGAATCCAGGTTTATTTTGGTTTTTCGTCCAGTTTCCGCTAGTGTACTGTTACAGTTGAATCTTATTTGGGAGGTACTGGGACTTGAGTCCGCTGCCCAGGATGCCTAAGGACTTGGGAGATCCAAGTAGCCAGGAGAGTAAAGGCTGTGAGGGTGCAGAATGCAGACCAGGGCTTAACAACTCCGGGCCACTAGCTGGCCCAGGAGGAAACCCCGTGCTTCTTTGTTCCGGCCTGGAGTGTGCTTTTTTTTTTTTTTTTCATATCCTCAAACTGGAGCTGACAGAAACTTTGTGAGGACTTTATGCAAGGCAAGAGATGCAGCCAGTCTCGTTTTAAGCAGGCTTCGAGGAGTCAGCGTCCAAGTGAGACTTGGCCACTCACTCAGATGCCCAGGGCAGGGCTTCAGCCTTTGTCTGGGAGGAGGAAGTTCAAGTCCCCGAGGTGGGATTAAGAAACCCTTGTTTGGATTTAGACTTTATTTCAGAAGTGTGTTTCAGAGGCGCGGAGTGCAGCCATAGGGAAGTTAATGATTTCAGAACTCGGGAGTGGCTTCACAGATGACTGAGGGTGGAAGACACTGGACCCTCAGCTGATCATGTGCGTGGTGACGGAGAGTGAGTGCTGGTTAGAGTCCTCATTCAGGGACCCCAGTGCAAACTCAAGGCTCTGCCTGGCGCTGTTGGTGGGCCATTGCCCTGCTGACTTGGTCTTTGGAGCTGGTGGAGGAGGGAGGGGCAGAGGGTAGGAATCTGCTGCCCCCTCCAACTGTAGACGGGCTCTCTGGTAGCTTAGTCTTGCTGACTCCTCCCGAGGGCAGTTCAGTGCAAGAGTGAGGGTTTGAGACACACCAGGTAGACAAGAGGGAGTACCGACTCGGGGTGGTGGTTCTAGTTTGTTGAGCAAGGGCATCAGTATAGGGTCTCCTGTGCAGAGAGCCTTTGGGAGTAGTGGGGAGTTGTGTGGAGATGGAAAATGGGAAACCTTCCTGTTTGGTGTTGAGGCTAGTCCCTGGGGGCCTCAGAGCCTAAGGATGGGGCAAACATTAGATGATCTCTCAAGTTTAAGGAGAGGTGTTAGGCTGGCTGGCAGGCGGGAGAATGGAGAGGGGCATAGCCGTGGAGGAGCCTCTAGTATTTCATGTCTCTGCTTTGTCCAGCAGCGAGCTGGATGAGGAACTGGATCCAGATCCTGGCCCTACCACGTGCAGCTGTTTTTTTCTCCATCAGTGGACAGGGGTGTTCCCGTGAGGCTCTTGGCCCAGACCTCTGAGCTCAGAGAAGGGGGGAGGGGAGACCAGCCGCAGGGCAGTGTGGCTACAAGAGCCTGGGAGTCAAGGTAGTCTGCACCCAAGAGCTGTGGAGTGTCCAGCTGCAGTCTGGGTTACTGAGAACACTTTCCTTGGGCTGTGAGTTGTGTAGTTCCGCAGGCTTGTGGCTTCTCATGGGGCCCTTCAGTGCTGCAGAATCTGGGACAAGGTCAGGCTGTGTCCGCCGCCCTCTCAGGACGGTCTTGGGCTCTTGTGGGTGCTTCCTTCTTTGGGGACTGGTAACTGCCACTGGGTGGAGGCATCCAGCATTCAGGAAGCTGGGTTCTCTGAGGACAACTTTTGGGGGTGCCTGATCCTTAAAGTAGTGACCACTGTTGGATCTTCCCAGGCCACTTGTGCCTTGGCTGGGAGGAACAGGCTGTTATGCACACCTGGGATCCCTGCAGGCTCTTCATAGTGCCCTTTGCTGCTAGCCCCTGGCTCTAAGGCTGATTCCTATTATAAAAGCAGGCATGCAGGGTGTGGGGCCTCCCTCTCCCAAGCAGGGGGCGGGAGGTAAGTATGGAGTGGGCAGCACAGGAAGAGGTGGCTGGCTTTACCTTTGGCTTAGGGGAGAGTGTGTATGTGCTCCTAGGGTTGGGACAGAGATGTTCCCCCGGAAAGATTGAGTCTGCCCCTGCCTACCCTGTTAGGGCTGAGAGATAGGACACATCCCATGTGACCAAGCTTTCTCCCTTCCAGATGTAGCCTGCCAGGCCCTGTCCCTTCCCTCCCTAGTGGCTTGGCAGGAATTTGCCCAAGTCACACGTCTGTGATTCCCTCTGAGTGAGACTTGGCATAGGAGGCCGGCGTCGCTTGTCACTTTGCCATTCTGTCTGAGTCGCAGTTAAGCAGCCTGACTGCATCTTCCCTTTATAGACATTTGCAAGAAGCGATTCTCTCATCCCCAGTGGATGAACCAGGCCCTTGCTGGGCTTCTTCCAGCCCTCCTTAAGGTTTTCCTGCCCCACCTGCAGCAAGCAGGGTATCCACGAAGGTCCTGTGTCCCCGAGGCTGGCGCCTTTCCAGAGCTGTGGGTTGACCTTAGACACAGGGCAGGTGAGGCTGCTCAGTGTGCCCCGGGAGCACAGGTCACAGCTGGAATGTGCATGCACGGGTCACAGCTGGAATGTGCATGCACAGGGCGAGTGGCAGGGCTGTGAGTGCAGAGCTGGCAGGCACCGGCTCCTCGTGAGTGCTGGCTGGGTTGTTACGGAGTGTTTAGTTCTGGAGATGACAGGAGGAAATCCAGGGGAGGGTGGAGTCTGGATGCAGCCCTGGTACAAGGGCTGCTGTTACGAAAGCCCCTGTGGGCCGAGGTGGGTTTGGGAGCTATAGAGAACATGAAGTAGCAGAGAGTCTGGAGAAGATGGGGTAGTGGCAGCCTTGGGTTTCTGATAATGGTGGGTGATGGAAGGGCTGTTCTGCCCCTTCTGTGGCTGAGGAAGGGGGTGAAGGAGCTGGCCATGCCGGGCAGGAGCTAGAGGCTGGTGTCCTGCTGTGTGCTGGGCAAGGCATGCCGTCTGAAGGAGGCCTGCTTCTGTCTCCCAGTCCTATCTGGGGCCTACCAGCTCTGGCAGTGTGGGATAGCACAAATCTGAGTGGTGGGAGCCTGAGCGCACATGCCTTGCTCCCCCCCCCCCCCCCACTGTGAACACTTGAGGTTAGGCCTGACAGTTTGGAGACCTGTGCTTAGGTGGCAGGATATTTTGGAGGAGGTCCTGGTGAGCTGCCCACATCAGGGTGCTCTCTGCCATGTGGGGATGCTCTGTGGAGTGGAGACTGCTGTCTGGTGGCTCTGTTGGGAGCTCTCACTCAGTCAGTAGCTGGTGGAGGAAACCCTTGCATCCTTTTCCTGGGGATGTTGTCCTTCCAGTTCTAGGAATGTTGCAGGTGGCTCCTAGGGCTGGATGGTGCCTCGGGGCTCCCGGGCTTGGGAGTAATACGTGAACATCCGGAGGGCTGGGGCCAGCTTGGATCCCTGCCACACTTCCACAGCTGTATGGCCTCCTGCAGCTCCGACCTCACCCACCTGTAAGATGGGGCCAGGCTGGACTGATGGAGTGGGGTTCTGTAAGGACACAGGACGGGTCAGGGTAGCCCTTTCTGGCTAAGTACTTGGCCCTTGGGACCTTCCAGGGTTGCACGTCTTCCTGCAGCTCAGAGCTTCCCTCTCCCTTCCTCCGTCCACTTACCTCCTGCAACCGACCTGTCTGGCAGATGTCAGGGTTGAGTGGCTGCTGGTTTGTGGAGGCTCCAGTTAGGGGTTAACGAAATAAAGGCTTTCGAAGTTAGTTATTTTCCTAATTCCCCGTGCTGTTTCCTCCCCTTTCCGTGTGACTGGGTAAGGGCGGAGGAGGGGCCGTCCAGGTGCTGCCAGGAGGCCCAGCTTTGGGTTCTGAGCCAATTGGAAGAGTTGAAACCTGTCCTGGAGCTCCAGGGAGGCTGCAGAGGAAGAGAAGGTGAGGCTGTGGGGACAGGCAAGCTGGACGGCAGCACTGTTCTCTTGGGCAGGGTCTTCACTTAGTGCTATTCCCACCTCAGTAGCCTGGAGCATTTGGTTGAATATAAATCGACTTAGAGGCCATATTGTGTTTCTGGAGTCAGACGTTGGCTTTTAGAACTAAAACTTTTGCCAATGTTCCGTTTGAGATCTGGGGCAGAACTGAAGTTAAAATGTTAGTACTTTTTGCAGCAAGACGTGAATCTTCATGTTAAGTGGCTATATCAAGACTATAAATCGGCTGGGCAGTGGTGCATGTTTCTAGTCCCAGCACTTGGGAGGCGAAGGAGGGTGGTTCTCTGTGAGTTTGAGGCCAGCCTGGGCTACATAGAGAGTCAGGGCTATGTAGAGAGCCTGTCTAAAAAAACAAACAACAAAACAGGGACTAGAATCTCCTCATACATATTCACATCATGCTGATCCAAATTTGGGGAAAGTTCTGCTTCCAGAGCTTTGGGCATTTGGAATTGTGGGTTGAGGGCAAGGGATCCTGGGGCATGAGTTCCCTCGCTTATAGCTAAAGGTGGAGGGCTGGAGCAGGTCTCTCTTCCCCAGCCCTCTAGTTCACTGAAGCCTGCTTAGAACTTGGGTTCAAGTTGTTTTTGTGGGATGAGGATATGTGAGTCTCCAGTCATAGACTTCTGGTTGCTGGCAGGTGTCCAAAAAAACCCTTAGGTGACTGGTCTCCAAATAGTGTGATTGGAGGAGCATCCTCACTTTTCCTGGAGGCATAGCGGCCTTGGTCCTCCCAGAGGTGGGCATCCCTGAGCAAGTTGAGGGGAAGGCTCCTTAGGAAGCCTGAGGTTCTCGGTACCAAGTCTGGCACTCGTAACTGTGGAGTCAGCAGAAGGTGGCTGCTTCCCAGCTCTGAGCTTCTGACTGACAGAAAGCGTGGTGCTTGCAGGGAACCCCGGGTATGTGAAGACTAATGCTTTGAGCTGTCCCAGTAGTGACAGGTCAGCTGGGTCCACTGTGGCTCTCTCTTGCTTTTAAAGAGCACTGTTAAAGGGTTCAGAAGATAAGAGGTCTTGAGCCAAGACACTGGGCCTGGCTACTTCTGGTAATTGTGCATCAGGCAGTGTGGGCCATGAGGGAGTGTCCGGAGGAGTGACCTGCCATCCTCCTCGTTCTACAGCTGAGTTGCTGGCTTATGGGCTGGATGGAGCTTTAAGAGGGACAGCAGGGTTGGAGTGTGCTGCTACTCTAGAATGATTGGCCCCGAATACAGTAGTAACCCACAGCTGGGTGAGTAACTCATGTGGGTGAGATGCAGGGCAGCATGGAGAGCCCACCCCAACCCCTTACACGCTGGCAAAATCCTACAGTGCCCCAGCCACTGGTATCTTCTGGGCTCTCCCTCTCCCTTGGGAGCAGCTTGGCAGGTGCCCGTCTCTCTTCTTGGGTATTGAAGATCTTGAGGCCCCTGGTTTCTTTGAAAGTTTCTGGTGACCCAATCAGAAAGCAAGATTTGCTTCCTGTGACCCAGCACTCTTTTGTGGGACGTTTTCTTTCGTCTCCTTTCCTTTCCTAACCTTTTGAGACAAGGTCTCATGTAGCCCAGGTTGGCCTCTAATTTGCTGTGTAACTGAGGATAACCTTGGACTTGTGATCCTCCTGCCTTTATCTCCTGAGTGCTGGAGTTACAGGTACACACCACTATACCCAGTTTTCATGGTATATTTTCTAACTGGAATATGCAGACCGGTGCTTCTTGGAATTTTACCTTGAGATTGGACAGTGTGAAGGTGCTGGGAGAAACAGAAGGATGAAACCCAGACAGAGATGCCCTTAATGGGTCAGGATCACACGGTCTTCTGCCAGCCACTCTGGACATTTCTAGGCCCAGGGCCCTGCCCACCTGTGCCCGGGAAGGGGGGGGTGCAGCAGAGCAGCCTCAGGTAGTTTTTAGCTAGGTTTTTCATCAGTTTCACCACTGGTTAGAGAGGGCCCTGCAGCTGCAGCCTGGTGGAGGAGTCCTGCCCAGTGTATGGGTAGGCTAAGGAAGTGTAGTGACGTGGTGACCTTGTAGCTAGAAAGGGACACTTTAGTGTCACATGAGACAGGCCTTGGTGGCACATATCTGTAATCCCAGAACTTGGGAGATGGAGGCAGGAGGGTCAGAAGTTCAAGGTCATCCTCAGTTATATAGGGAGTTTCAGAGACCCCTGTTCTAATGCCCCCGCCCCCAAATCATACGAAAGGTAGCTTTGCTGACACAGTGCGGGCATCCTGGTTCGTGATGCCTTGGAACAGATTGGTTTCCCTGTGCTCTGGCCTAGCTCAGCAGCAGCACTGTCCCTAGCTCAGGTGTTGGAAGCTCGGCACCAGGCAGAGTGGAAAGCGCCCAGAAGTGGGGCTGTTTCCCAGCCCTGCCTGTCCAGAGCCCCGGCACCCGCAGAGCTGGTCGGGGTTCAGGGTCTTACTGCCTGCCATAGGCTTGTTTCTGGCGGTTCCTCTTGAGCGAGTTTGGGAAGCTGGCATGGAGTTTGTCTTGTCTTTTAAGGAGTTGAAAATGTGATTCCCAGAGTACCTGGATTTGTCATGGCCCTAGGAAGTCCCAGAGCTGGGACCCTGCCCACTACGCCTGGTGAAGCCTTCAATTTTGGCTCTCACCTGTTGGGTCTTTTAAGCCTTCACTTTCCTGTGCTCTCTGAGGAGTAGTGGTCTAAAGGACAGTTTGCAGTATCTGAGACCATGGGGAGGGATAAGATGCTGGGAGCCACTCTACTCCCTCCCTCTCCCCTCCCTCCCCAGAGGGAGCAGAGCAGGCAGGGCTGAACCTCCAGGCAGTTTGCTGTCCCCTGATGTCCCTGCTGAGCTCTGTCCTTTGCAGAGAGCTCTGATGTCACTCGGACAGTGTCTCTTCAGCAGCTCCCTCCCCTTCCCCCTTCTCAGTCCCAGCAGTGTGTACTGCCCATGGGCTAGTGCCTGGAGCACTGGGTGGGGGTCCCTTGGGGAGAAGCTTGGGGAGAAGCTCATGGGAGTCTGTTGGGTAGAAGTGAGGCTCGGTGTCTAGAACTTTCCAGAGGAGCCTTTGGAATTTGTGAGAAGATCCTTGAGCTACCTATGGTGACAAGGACCTGGAATCCTAATAGGCTGAGGCAGGAGGAGCCAGAGTTTCAGGTCAAGATGGGTCACATGGGGAGAAAAGATGACCTCTGACAGAGACGTCTGGTCACTGGACCTGTTTCCATGCTTGATACGGCTTTTCATGATGTCCCTTTGTCATCGTGTTCCACATTATGCATGTGCACTTGGCTTTTTTTTTTAAGGATTTATTTTTATGTGCATTGGTATTTTACCTGCATCTGTGTGAGGGTGTCAGGTCCCCTGGAACTGGAGTTAACAGTTGTAAGTCGCCATGTGGGTGCTGGGACTTGAACCCAGCTTCTCTAGAAGAGGAGCCAGTGCTCCTAACCCCTGAGCCATCTCTCCAGCCCCCTAAACTTTTGGCTGACTTAACTTCACACCAACCAAACGATCACTTTAAAAACATTTTCCCTTAGAGGACAGAAAAGAAACCTAAAACATTTCAGCAGTGGGGAAAGACTCTGGGTTTGGAGACAGAGCACTTAGCCGGCTACTCAGGAGGCTCGGTTTCTGTTCCCAGCACAGCAAACACTCTACGGTGGGTTTCATTTCTGAAATGTCAGAATTTTTTTTTTTTAAATAGTTTATTTTTATCTTACGTGCATTGGTGTTTTGCCTGCAGTTATTTCTGTGTGAGGGTGTCAGGTATTGGAGTTATAGACAGTTGTGAGCTGCCATGTGGGTCCTGGGAATTGAACCCGGGTCCTCTGGAAGAGCAGTCAGTGCTCCCAACCGCTGAGCCATCTCTCCAGCCCGAGATGTCGGAATTTTTATAGAATCATTTGCTTGGCTCTTGTTTTTCCTGTTGTGTATGAAGCTGGAAGCCAAAGGACAGCTTCATGGAGTTGGTTCTCTCCTGCCACCTCTAGGGGCTGAGGGGATCCAACTCAGGTCATCAGGTTTTGTGGCAAGTGCCTTTACAGCTGAGCCACCTCACCAGCTCCATCCCACCCCTTTTTGTAAGACTGTGACCTATGGAAAGTTCTTGTCTTTATTTGCGTTAGGGGGTACCTTTCAGCTGTGTTCTCTGATTTGCCCAGGGTGCCTTCAGTAGCAATGGCGGTTTATACTGGCTCCAGCCAGTTCTGTGCAATCCAGCCCTGGGCTGTTTGCTGGGGTGTGTGCCTATTCCAGGCACATTCCCCCTGCAAGTCAGGCAAGTGCCTTGTATAGAGTGTGAGTGTGAGTGTGAATGTGTGTGTGTCTCACAGGAGGGGAGGGTGACGTCCCACGGTTGTCAGGCTTGGGGGCCCTAACTCGGCTGCCTCTCTCTGCAGGGTTGGTGTCCTGGAGTACTGCTTCACCTGCCTGGGCATCTTCTTGGCCATCGTCCTGTTTCCTTTTGGGTTCATCTGCTGCTTTGCATTGAGGAAGCGAAGATGCCCCAACTGTGGAGCCGTCTTTACTTAAAGGGAACAACACACCCAGTTTTCCTACATTCAGCTATCTTTTCTAATGTAAATGTTGTGTACAATAGTTTTATTTGATTAAGCTTCAGGACTGTTTTGTAAAGTGTGGTGGGATAGACTTGGCATACACGGGCTGACTCGCAGGTGAAGGCAGCGAACTGCTCCCAAGGTTAAGAGAACTCAAGAAAGTACTGCTTCTAGTTTTTGCAGTCTTCAATTTGAGATGGTGAGAAATACTGTTTTAAATAAATGAGATTCATACCATTGTGTAGCTTGTTTTGCTTGCCCAGTGTTTTTACACACTGCCCCTCTGTGAAGTCTTGTCGTGGAAATGTCACACGTGCAAAGGCCCTGTGGCCATCTTCTAGTCTTCAGGTATCACTTATGGCTCAGAACATGTGTTTCAGACTCTCCTTTATTATCAACATGAAGCAAATGGTAACCTTGGTGTTTTCAGCGCTGGGCCATGAGTCAGGTAAGTGGCCCCGTGAGGGAGAGCACACCCCAGCAGACGTTTCTGTAGGTGTGTGACAGGAAGGATGTGAGTTCTCAGTGCCACTCCCCCTTCTTCACGTGTCTGAAATCCACGCTTGCTTGTTCTCTGTGGGTGAAAACACAGGGCTTCTACCTTCCTTCACCTGCACTTACGTGTTGGTCACAGGGACTGTTTGAAATGTGGCCCTTTCTCCATCAGGCCGGGAAACCTGCCTAACAGTGATAAAACAGGGCATGACCCTGACTGTGATCTACGGAGGGTGTTGGCATGGGCACGCCTGTGCCAGTTGCCCTTCATGGGGCCAGCAGGTTTGTCCTTCCACGTGAGCCTGGCACTGTTTGGCCGAGCTGGAAAGACTGAAATTTCATGTACACAAACCCTGACCAATTTCCAACTTGGGGAAAAATGATTTCTCTGGTGAGATCTAAGAAACTGAGGTAAGCAATCAATAGTGACTTGCCTGGGTGTTGATTTTAATCATGTGCCATCCCAGAATAGGTCTGTCTACATCTTGGGCAGGTAGGGGCAGACTGATCCCTGGCTCAAGACTCTGTGCAGTGGCCTAAGCCATTGTTGGTCTCAGCCAGAGTCGAGTGTGGAACAGTGTTAGGCTGGACTAGCGCTCTGCCTCTCCTGCCCACCAGTCACCAGGCTTTAGAAGTGCCATTTACAGGCCAGTGCCTGATTAACACTGAACTCAGTAGCTCCTGGAGATAATTTCCTAAGTGCTGATGAGGCAGGCAGACCATCGGAGCACTCTGTAGCAATGCCCGTCAACTGAGGTCAGAGTTCGCCATCTTAGAGAGCTCCACATTTGTTTAATCAAAAGGTTAAAATTGGGTCATTTAAAAAATATTTAATATGGTTTCATAATTTATATTGCTTACTAGATTTGCATGCTCTGATGCAAACTTACATAGTTTCTTTAGATGAACATCATAATGCTACTTAAGAGCACAGGCTTTATAAAATAAAACTCTGGTCTTTTTGCATTCAGCCACAGAAAGCCAGGCACAAAAGCATAGATAAGACTAGCCCTTATTCTGGCGATCTCCTAAAAATTAAAATTAGAAGAACTTGAACCAAACTTACTGCTTTTGAATAGAAAAGAAAATCTTTCAAATGATTGATCTAATCACTATGCTACTCATTTACCTTAAAGACAAAAATGTGTAAACCCAGCTCTGTTAAACTGAGAAAATACATTGATTTGCTCAAGTGGGGTTCGCTGAAATCAGGCACCCTCTGATGCTCTGACAGTGCCTGCACCGGTCCAGCACCCTGTCGCCTTGCAGGTGAGAACTCGGGTAGAGGGACTAGCAGGATCCCTCCCGTCTTCATCGAATGATCGGTGCTGATCGGTCATTTGTCACCGTCGGCCGGAGTTTCACAGTAGCAAAGGGGTTCTCTCCACTACAGGGGAGGAAAAGAGGAAGAAAAAAAAGACAGGAATTAGATACATGGACGCATATGGGAGTGTATCCACACCAGAGTGCTCGCCACACGTGCAGGCCAAATGTCATGGCTAGGTGTTTTCTATCACACTCCACCTCCTGAGACTGGAATTTACTGTTTCTATGGGCTGGCCATTGAGTGCCCAGAATCTGTCTGTCTTCCTCTATGGTGTAGGGGTTATAGATGCATACTGTGATGTCCTGCTTTTTTTGTGGGTGTTGGGGATTTGAACTCGGGTCCTTTTTATGCATGTGTAGTAAGGACTTTACTCACTGAGCCATCTTCCCATTGCATGCCAATCCTGGACTGCCTGTTCTGAACACACAGGTGACTGGCAGTTTACTGTGCTGAGCTAGGGAGCAGGTCACACAAGAGGCTGCTTCAGTCTGATGGACGGAGCCCTGTGGGACAGGCTACCCTGCCATGGGTCAGCTGAACCATGCTGCTCTGTCGCTCTGCACCCCACTCCTGGACTGTCTAGAGCCGGTGGTGATAGGAAAGGGGACATCGGTTTCTCCCACCTCCATGAAGGGCTTCTGGGGGGCACTGCTGGCCCCTTAGCGGAGCAGGAACACGACACTGACTGTACACTGGGATGGACGTACCTGAGGAATGGCGGCTTTGCGGTCCCGTTTGCGTCGCTCTGGAAAAGACAGATTAGGTAAGGCTTGACATTGGGACATGCTTTATTAGACCACAGGTAAAGACAGGTTTAAGGCCACTAGTGGGGCTGGAGATGCAGTTCCGTGAGGAGATAACAGCTGTTCCTGTAGAGGACCCGAGGTCAGCTCCCAGCCCTTACAGCACCTGTGACTCCAGCTCCAGGGGATCTGACTTCTAGAATCTACACTCACGTGTTTGCACACACATGCAGACACACAAATAAATCTTTAAAGCTATTCATGTTTAAAAGCATCCCCTGATCTCACACCGAAGACTGCTTTATGTCTAAATTATTTCAAAAGAATGAGCCAAGAAGAGAAAATGTTTCAGAACTCTGAGGTCCCTTTGTGTGTCAGAAGGTGGAATAAGGAGGTGCCTTCAAGTGTGGCAGAAGTGCTCACCAGGGCAGCATGGGACATCCTAGCTGCTCACAGAAACTCAGATCTTACCAAATTAAGCGGCAACAGTCATGGCACGGAAGGAAAACATGCACAGATAGGTTTCAGACCCTAGTTATAGTAAGTAGTGTAGTGACTGTGCCCCCACCCTACCCTCTGCCTTTAGTTTTAGACTGGAATCCTCAGTGATGACATGAAAGTAATAGTAACTTGGTTTGGGAGACTGATGCTAACTGATAAAGCCAGCTATCTGGGGATCTGGGGTGTGGCTTGGTAGAGCACTTGACCTAGTTTGTAAGAGGTCTAGGCTCAATCCTAGGGAAAGCAGGGAGGCAACAAGGGGTGGGGGCTTCAAAATTGAGGATCCTTCCAAATCCTGCAGGTGTGTGGCTCTGAGCCTCACGGCAGGTCACAGACACCATCTCCCTCCAGCATATCTATCTCTAGGGTGTTTGTTGGCTGGGGAACTGGAAATCCTGCAGTCTCAAATCTTTCGTGTTGGTCCTGTAAGTGCACTGGCCGGAGCACCACCCAGCAGAGGGCAGTAGAATATCATCTTAAGCATCAGAGCTGTCTTCAAGTGTCTAGAAAGCTTCCTAGGTTTCCCAGTAGTTTGGGCACATGTAGATTCAAAGCAAACAACTCACTTTCTAGTGTGAGTTCTGAGGTTGAAGGTCTGGGCAAGACTCCTGCAGGGCATCATCTCTTGAATACTGAATGGGATATACTATCTCAGGCGGAGGCAGGCTGCAGGCATGTGGGCTGTGACCTCAGGCTCCCCGGGGTCAGCACAGTCATCTAGCACAGGACGCAGTGTATACTCATCACAAGCACAAAGCGACTGCCTGGCTTGGCACATCTTAATCAGGCTTGAAGTGGTGTAAAAGTGATTTCTTCCTGCAGGGCACTCAGCTTCCTTAGCAGGCCTCTGGACAAGTCATTTCTGATGTAACTTCTTATGATAGGGATGATTCAGAGCCAATTTACAATTTCTTTGTAAAGAACATCAGGAGGTCTGGCCTGCTGAATGCCTGCTCAAATTGCTGGCATGATTGGACTGCCTGGAGCAGCAAGCCAGCCCTAGTCTGGAAGGAGCCTCTTGGCACCCAGAAGTCAGACCAGAAGAGCAACCTTGCAGCCTCAGGCTGCCTCACTTTCCCATTGGAAACCTTCTGCTTTCCCTTGAACAAAACACTGGCCTATCCTGTGTGGCCTCGAGGAGGACAGCATCATATCCTCACTGGAAACCAGAAAGCTCTCCACTGGACATCACCTGCAATTAACCCTCTTAAAACCACCAGTTCAGTGGCATTTTAAGGTGCTGGGATGCTGAGGCATCCAGCACACTAAGTCAGAGAAACAAGCACAGCAAATCCTTGAAAGTAAAGTCTGTCAATGTGGCCACAGACACCAACGCAGCCCCAAGAAGAAATGCCCCAAAATCCAACAGAATAGCTCTTGACTTTCATCCATTCTGTCCCTATGAGATCTCAGTGCCAGGACACTGGGATTGTGGCCTTGGAGGAGAAACAGTACTGGGCCGTGCACAAGGTGTCTGAGAATGTTGTTTTTTGATCTGACCCCGATTCAACAATCACTTCAAGAAAATTCATTTTAAGGCCTGGTGTGGCATCCAACACCCATATGCCTAGTACTTGGAAAGCTAAGAGAGAATAGTTTGAGGCCAGCCTGGGCCACATAGTGAGACCATATCTCAGTTCCCCTACCTACTCCCCGCAAAAAATCTAGGGATATAGTTCAGCTGGTAGAGTTTTTGTCCAGCATGCACTAGGAAGTGGGTTCTATTCCCAGCACTGTATAAACTGGCAATGGTGACACCAGGTTGTAATCTCAGCACTGGGGAGGTAGAGGCAAGAGGATCAGAAATTTAAGGTCATTCTTGGCTACACAGCAAGTTTTAGGCTAATATGGGCTATAGGTCCCTGTTTTTTTAAAATAAGAGAAGAATGTTGTGTACTCTTTGTATTATACTTTTGTGTGTTCATGCACATATGTATGTAACTTTAATAAAGTGTTTACTTGAAAATCAAGCAATGGCAAGTTCCTGCCATAAGGTGGTTTGGTATGATTGCTTTCAATGGTGTGAAAGTGATACATCCAGCAGAAAACTATGGTAAATCTGGGATGTTTTTTTCCTGTGCTGGTGATACGTGATACAGTCCTTTCCTGTGGGATGCTGGAGGTGGTGTTGAGACACAGCTTCGGGCACTCGGCAGCATGCTGCCTCACTAAGTTAGGATGTGCCATAGGTTAGGTGATACGGGATGTACCATCACAGCAAAAATCCAGGAACATCTATCTGTACAGGGCATTTTCAGATAGCTTCTCCCAAACCAAACGTGGCCATTGTACTTGCTCCTTAGTTACCCTCTTTGAAGCAGCACTATTCTGTTGCTGATGGCAGGGGGTCCCCATTGCTTCCCCTATCTGTGCTCCTAGGACTCCCGATTTGAGTTGGTAGCAATGACATATGGGTGGCCTGACTAATGGGAAGGGCGGTGTCAGTGGAAGATTGGCAGTTCTCTCTGTAGTCTGCATAGGATCTAGAAATATTTCTTCAAGGTGTTTGTTCTTTCTGTAAGTGGAAAAAATGCAGTACAAACCCATCATCTAACCTCACCTTGTAACTGTGAAGCCCTTTGCATTTATGTAGGGGCCACTGTCCATCTTCTCTGTTTTAAGATAAAGCAAAGTAAACATCCTTAGTGTGATTGGGGATAGGGACCCTCTAAGCCTGGGTAGGGAGACACTCAAGTATTTTTTTTTTTTTTTTGGAGATAGGGTCTCATGTAGCCCAGGCTGGCCCTGACCTTGCACTTTGGATCCTCTGCCTCCACCTCCTGAGTGCTTGGATACAGGTGTGCACCACCATGCTGGGTTTACGTAGTGCTGAGGATGGAACCCACAGCTTTATTCAGGCTACGCAAACACTCTAACAATTGAGCTACACCCCATTATTTTCTAGTGACTTTTGGCTTTTTACTAGCTGGTATTTTCCATTATCCTCTGGATCAGACAGGCAATCCTGCATCATATCAGGGCCTTGGTAAACAGCAGAGAAGGCAGTGGAATGCGCCTTATCAGTCAGAGCTCCCAGCTCCCTTCCCCTCCTTGTGCTGATAAACAGTGCTAGTCTTTACAGCTGTATTTCTCAATGCACTGCAGCCCTAGGAAGTGGCTGTCATTCTTCTCTCCTCCCCCTTTTCCTCCATTTCCCACGGTCCTGCAGCCCATTTCATCCTTGGATCCAGCCAGGCCAGCTCACAGCAGGGTCCAGGAGCAGCAGCTCAATTGGTTGTGGCAGGAGAAATGCTATCATTCCACTATGTGTGGGTGTCAGGTTGGGACAGGAGTTGAAAATATCTACTATCCATCCATCCATCCATCCATCCATCCATCCATCCATCCATCCATCCATCCATCCATCCATGTCTCTATCTACCTGTCTATATTTATTTAAATCTGTATCAAAAGAAATGTAATAGAATGTTAATCATATTCTGGAAATGTAAGTATTACTAAAACTTTTCCTTTAATATTTTTTTAGTTTTCAGAAAACCAAAACAAATCTATCTTTTTATATTTTTGAATTGTGCTAGGGGATCAAATCCCAGGTTTTTCACATTCTAGTCAATTGCTCTACCACTGACCTATATCCCTAGCCCCCTGGATTATTGTTATGATTTATTATTATTATATATATTTTTTGTGGTACCCAGGATATTGTGCATGTTACCCAAGTACTCCACCACAAAGCTGTACCCTCACTCAAAGTGTGCCTTAGATAAGGATGTAGTTACTAGCATTTTATATTTTACAAAAGGACTGGGACAAAACTTAGACTCTGATCCTAACGAAAACCTGTAGCCGTGGCTGCTCTGTGGACTTCAGTGAGCCCAGCCCTAAACGGGTTTTCTGCCATTCCTCTAAGGCTCAGGGACATTGTACAAGAAGGGGCAGACTCCTAATTTCTTTTCCTTTGGAGGGGTGGTATTTTTGTGACAGAGTCTCACTGTCTAGTCCAGACTGGCCTGAAACTTAGTTATCCTGTTTCAACCTCCTGAGCTACGATTACAGGTGTATGCTACCACACTGACTCAGTTTCTCAATATTGACAGTAGCTTATGATTTAGTCAAGTAAGAGGTTTAAAAATCAAGCTAGGTCTTATTTAAACTATAAAATGCTAAATGAGGAATAAGATATTATTATTGATTATATTTTATTTGTATGTGTCTGAGAATATGTGACTCTGGTCAGTCAGTCTGTCTATCTATTTACTGATTTATTTGGAGACAGGGTCTCACTATGTAGCCCTGGCTGTCCTGGATCTCACTATGTAGACCAGGTTTCCCTTGAACTCACAGAGATCTACCTGTCTCTGCCTCCCAAGTGCTGGGATTAAGGGCATGTGCCACCACATCCTGCAATTTTTTTGAGAATCCTTTTTTATTTTTTTGGCTTTGAGCCAATATTTTTATTTTAAAACTGGATTTGTCAATTTGTCCATTCCATGAAGTGAGGATTACTCTCTCAGCTCACATGATCCATGTGACAAGAGTGTTGAAGACAAAAACATGTTTTTGGGAATGAAAAGAGAGGGCTCAGAGGTTAAGAGCACTTGCTGTTCTTTTAAGAGGTTCTCAGCATCATCAGGCAGCTCAGAACTGTAACTCCAGCTCCAGGGGATCAAATGCCCTCCTCCAGCCTCCATGAACATCACCTCACACAGGTGTGGAACATGGGTGAGTGCACACACATAAATAAAATTCAATTTTCTAAAACGGCAAGGGTGTAGCTTTGGTAGAATACATGCCTAGCAAACAGAAAGCTTTGGGTTCAACCCTCAGCAATGCAATAAAAACAAGCAAGCAACCAACTGGCAACTGTTCCATGGGCAAAGTGCTGGAGGTTGTTGTTGTTATTGTGGATCGAGCTCAGGGTCTCATGAGTGCTATGCACCCTACCACTGAGCAGCATCCCCAACCTCTCCTTTTTATCTTGAGAAAGAGATCTCACTAAGTTGCCTAGGCTGGCTTGAACTTGCAATCCTCCAAGTAGCTGGGAGTATGCCATCAGACATGTCTTGGACAAGATTCTTTTCTCTTAGAACACATTAGACAACCAGGTGACCAGCAATGAACTGTTGCTATCCTAAAAAGAGAAAGCATGCCGACTACCAAGGACAAGTGATCAAAGAGCAACAAAGAGACTGGGCTGGAGCTCCAGAAACAGGACAGTGAGGGGACACAGTAAAAAGCACTATATGGATATAAGAGGCATAATGCAGACTGGAGACACCTTCCAGGACAAACAACCTGGTTGTTCTAAATAATGATGATGATGATGATGATGATGATGATGATGATATAATAATAATAATAATATAATGATGATAATAATTGCAAGGAAAGAGACATAAGGGAGACCTGTCACTGGGAAAGGCTCAAGAAACCTCTTGACTAATTACAAAGTCTAGAGCTGATTTGGATCCAGATTTAAATGGCTGTACTATAAATGATCTCTCTATCCCCCCCAACCCTTCAATTGTTTGAGACAGGGTCTCATTCTGCCTTGTTGGGCTGAGACTCACTACATACCCCAAGTTGGTCTTGAACTTATGGCAATTCTCCTGCCTTGGTCTCCTCAGTGCTGGGATTACAGTCATGAGTCCCTAACCTGGACTTTGTGCAGTTATATAATGTGCTATCCAAGAAGGAAGCCAAGACACTAGGAGTTCAGAGCTCTCATTTCCTGGGCCCAAATGGGCCTGTAGCCGAGGAGAGGGAGGAAAGTGGATCCTCAAGGCTCACGTGAGAGCAGACACGTATTTTTTGTACAGATGAGAGACTGTACTTGTGCACCACGCACTGCTCAACAAAACCTGCCTTATAATTGGTTCTTGCTGTGGGGCAAACTGGAATTGCACCCCTCCTGAGAAGCGGGAGGCAGTACCCATGTGCTCTACAGAAAGGACGGTACAATAGTAAAATTAACAAGAAGACAAGCAGTAAAAGAGGCGTGGACTCAGTTGAACCTGCTCCAAGAGGGACACTGGGGAAGGGCCAGGGGGTGGGGAGTGGGGGGGAAGCTACGGTAAATACAAGTCGGGCAGGCTCTGGTTCCACTTGGCTCTGTCCACACCTGGCTGTGCTGCATGGGTACACATAACTCTCAGCCACTCATCCTGAGTCTAGCTCTGTTTCCTATTCTCTGCCACTCATGCCTCAGCTTCCCACCAGTTTTCTCCATGCTGTTGATTACACTCCTCGGGGAGACACCTGCAACTACCCCATCCCATTCACATGGAGCCTCCTTAGCCGGTATGGATTAGTCTCAGACAACCACAGTCATGCCTTCACAAACACCCCCAACTCCCCAATCCTCCCAACTCAAGTACTATGACCTCAGTTAATCCCCAACTATTTGGTCATGCATGAGGGCTCTCCTGTGACCATAGACTAACTGTGTATGATGTCTCGAGTTTGTAGTCCTCAGACTTCCAATGATACATTTCTCAGAAAGCATCCCATCAATAAGGTACATGATGATACTTCTCATCTGGACTTGGGCAGCTGGGAAGCACATCGACAATTTCAAATCACTGCCAGCAGCTTTAATGGGTGCATGGTGTTGCCCACCCTCCTGCTTTCCTGTTGTGCATGAACTATATCACTCTGCACACTTAATTTGTCAAACCTGCTGGATACCTGGACCCACCCCAGCAGCTGCTGATCTTCCTTCACCACTAGGCAAGCAGAAATAGCCAGATAGGAGACACTGGCCAAGTCAGTGCCCCGCTTTGCTTTCTCTCACAACAGGCTCTTATGCCTGGATGCATCCTGACTCCTCAGCCATCTTCCTTCTCTGTCTTACCCTCTTCTATCTTCATTGGAGAGACATCAGGAGGAAGTCCCCCGACCCAGAGCCAGTCCTCTCCCAGCTCCATTCCCTGTGTATGTGCATCACACACAGTGTTTAACCTTTCTGCCCTCTGCCTTCATACACATCTCCCGGGGACTTCTGCACAGTGGTTCTTTCCTGTTTCAGCTTGAATGTGACTCCAGAGAGACCATAGCCACATGTGCTCCCCTGTGATGCCTGTTGTCCTGGATGTACCCTACACTTGGGACAGAAGAGCTGACTCTCAGATGCAGGGATGTGTCTAGTAGGCTGCCCTTGCTTCTTAACCAGCTCTGGCTGAAGGTCTCACCCCTCCCTACAAACCCAGACCCATGAGGCCTAGCTCTCTCCAGGCAGCTTGAAGGCCATCCCAGCATGCTACTCTCAGTGGAATCCCTGGAGGCCTAGGCCAGCTCCCCACTTGGAATGGTTTTCTTCCCCTTCTCAGGGCTCCATCTTGGGACACAACTTCAAACAAGTTTAACCTGTCACATCCACCTAGGATGTCACCCTATCCACTAGTACCTCCCCCTATTTTCATTCTCAGCATGGCTTTTAACCGGGTTTGGTTTATTATCTGCTTCCAATCACTAGGATCTATGTTTCAAAGGAGCAGGGGCCTCACCTGTTTGTCTAGAGCCCACAGTGTGCCGGTCTCTGTAGAGACTCCCCCTGCAGTTGCCAAGGGCAAAGAAGTGGCTAGGAGCCCAAGCCCTCCATTTTCCTTCTTAGGGGTAGTTTAGGATTAAAGACAATGTTGGCACATTGGCTGGCACCAAGTCCCCATTTTTAAGCTTAGTCCCTCCCCTTTTCAGAAAATAGCAGGAAAGGAACAAAATGCAGAGGAAGAGGATTAAAAGAATAAAAGATTAAGACAAAAAGCAAGGAGACATGAAAGTTCCAGTAATACCTAGCAAACAAACTTAATTGTTTGTCTTGCACAAGATAAAGTGAAAAGGAAAGAAAGAAGGCATAGAGTTGAGGAGTTGGGGGGAGCATGTGTTTATAAAGAAGAGAACTCAATGCCCTCACCCCCCACCAGCCATGCTCCACCAGCTCACCGGAGATGTGGATGTGGCATCTGGTCTGGACACTGGGGCTTTGAAGGTAGAAGTAGTAGTCTTGGGAGCACCTGTTCTCTTGTCTGAGGTGGCTCCCATGGACAGGCACTCCAGGTAGTCAGGAGGAGGGATGACAACATTGCTCTTCTCAGTCAGGTCCACAGTACTGATGCTTCTCACTGGTGCAGGGCTCAAAGCCAAAGGTTAGGGGGCCAAGTCAGATAAGGTCATGCCACTTGCACCCCTCTGCCCCAAACATCCCATGGCCAAGGCTAGGGTAGTGGGCAGTAACTTGACAAAAAAGGATGTGTCAGGGCTAGAGAGAGGGCTCAGCAGTTAAGAACACTGGCTGCTCTTCTGGAGGACTCCAGTTTGATTCCCAGCACCCACATGGTGGATCACAACTATCTGTAACTCCAGTTCCAGGGATCCAATGCCTTCTAGCCTCTGAAGGCACTGAGCACACATGTGCACAGATATACATGAAACCGAAACATCCATTCACATGTAAGAAACGGTGAAGAAAGAGGGGATTACAACACTTCACTACATACATACATAGTATTTATATACATAGTGTACACATTTATATACATTGTATTTATCTTTAGCTATATACTGAGACCCTGTCTCAAGAAACAACTCTTACCTACTCCCTAAAATGATAATTTTTCCTTCTTGGTACAATGGCATTTTTAGACTCTACTAGAGAGGAACATGTGGAGATATTTTATGAGGACAGGGCCTGAAGGATGCTGAGCATGGCATTTGAGGGTTCAGAGGCCAGAGAGTAGCCTGCATGAGGGAGTTTATGGTAAAGATGACCAGTTCAGTGTAGACATGTTATTTCCCAGGGTCTACTGGGTAGCCAGCTAGAAATATCCACATTTCAGCCTGGATGAGTTATGACTGAGTTCCAGTCTTGGTTCTGTCCTTAAGCAAGTTTTTAAAACTTTCCTGTGCCTCTCAGTTTCCCCAGTTTTAAAGTGGAGCCCTATCTCACAGGGTTGTGAGAACTCACTGTGGTCAGCAATTTAAAGCCCTTGGGATTGTCTCTAAGAAATGGCATTTTTTTTTTTAATAAAGATTTTAAATGTATGTTTACCAGTTGTGAGCCACATGACTGAGAACTAAACTTGGGTCCTCTACAACAGCAGAATGCATTCTTACACTCTGAGCATCTCTCCAGCTCCAAGATGGCTATTTCTGCTGTTACCACCTAGACTGAGGAATGGGATTCTCAGCATGGAGGTGACAGGGGGGCCCACAGGTGTAGCTGCGAGCATAAAGGTGAGTGAAATATAGCTGGTGAGGTGATCGGGTGCCAAGGTGCCAAGCCTGACAACCTGAGTTTGAGCCCTGGAGCCCACATGACGGAAGGGAAGAACTGACTCCAGCAGGTTGTCTTCCGACCTCTATACACGTGCTGTGCCACCCGCTGCCTCCCCCACCAAAATTAACCAATAAAACGTGAAAGAAAAAAGTAGATGAAATAGCCCGGGGAGCAGACAGTGGAGGGCTGAGGGTGGACCCCGAGGGGCACGAGCGCCTACGTGGTGGACAGGAAAGGACCCGCGGAGGAGGGACACGAGGGAAGAGCAAGCACAGCACCCTGTCAGGAACTCAGGTGTGAGAACATTTCACGAGAAGCAGCGAACACGTGCTGTGGACAGAGCACTGCAGCTGGCAGGCTGGGCTGGCCTGGTCACGGCAGATAGCTAGGGAAGCTCGTGGACCACAGAAACCACAGAGGAGCAGCCACTGGCTCCTTCACACAAGTGACGAAGGTGAACCCCAGCGTGGCTGCACATCTAGGTTGTGACTCTACTGTGTCTGGGGACATCAGGGTCAAGGTAAGCTTCCAGGTGCTGGGAGAGCCAGGCCATACTCCCTACCTTGGTGTAGGCACAGACACTGCTTCCTTCACGTTTTCTTCCATCAACTTTGTGTATGATGATGGGAACCAACCCCTCCTGAAGGTGAAGATAAAGAAAAAGACCCATCTGGGATACCTGAGACAGGCATGTAAGTAGTACCCATATTTGGGGACATCCTGCAGACAGCTCGGGTGGGCTAGCCACTCACAAATGGGCTGAATGAAATGGAGGCTTTTACAGGTGTCTCCTACACACACAGAGACACCCACCCACCCAATGATAGCTTGATGATCTCTGGAATCCACATGCTGGAAGGAGAGAACAGATTCCTGAAAGTTGTCCTCCTACCTCCAGATTATACACACACACATGCATGTACACATGAAATAAACATAAAAATATTTATGCCTTTTGTCAGCAGTGACATAATATGACCTGATAATCTGTTTTCGTACCAAGTTCACCTATACATACACCAAGTAGCTTGTGATAACAGCAGCTGCCCACACTATAAAGAAGAATAAAGGGTTCCTACACCACAGACAACTTGCAGCTCTCTGAGGCGAGGGCCGTTTGAAACTGGTGTAGAGAGGTTCATGCCAACTCACGCTTTGGTGGTGTCGTGCTCTCCATAGAGCCAGCCGTCCTTCTCCTCGGGGATGAGCAGTGTGATGATGTCCCCCTGGGCAAAGCTAAGTAAGGTCTTGTTGTTGCCCGCAGTGTGAGGGAAGATGGTCTTCACTTTTTGTTTCTTCATCATGTTCAGTCCGGTTGCAACAGAAACGGATCTTTGTAAACTGGGATCTTCTGAGGTGTCTGTGGAAGTGAGCATGGGAATGATGACGAAAGAATGCTGGGCAGGCTGGGCAGTGGTGGTGCATGCCTTTAATCCCAGCACTCAGGAGGCAGAGCCAGGCGGATCTCTGTGAGTCCGAGGCCAGCCTGGGCTACCAAGTGAGCTCCAGGAAAGGCGCAAAGCTACGCAGAGAAACCCTGTCTCGAAACACCCCCCCCCCCAAAAAAAAAAAAAGAATGCTGGGCAGGCGAGTTCAGCGAGTAACCCAAGAAAACTGTTTGTTTCTGTACTGTGCCCAGGCCTTTCACACTGCCCATGAGGAGGAAACAGGTATGCCTCAGCCTGGAGCCTTCACAGAGCCAAAAGCACTTGTAAGAAGAGAAGCCCAGAGAAGCCCAGCAGAGTGTGCCAGCTTCACCTGCACCACGGCAGCCAGGCCGGTTCTCTTCCCTGGTGAAGTGCCCACACTGTACTGCTCTTTCAGTCTGGAACACAGAGGCCGCTGAGGCAACAGCTCAGACCCACTGCCTTTCTCTGTGCCACAAGAAAAGGAGTGAGCTGGAAATGCTGTGTTCTGCCTTTTCACCTGAGCACGTACATGAGAGGTGCTGAGTTCCCTTGGTTGAGAATTTGTCAAGAATCTCAGTGCTCTACAGCCACCAGCCAGCTCCAGAGGAAGGCTCTGTGACTGCTGATATTGACAGATCAGGGAATTAAGCTCAAAAGAGTTCCAAGACTGGTCCAGATCACAACTGGCAAATGGCAGCTATAGTCACTGGAGGCACCCAAGTCCACAGGCACCTACACAAGATACTGTGTCACCACTGTCTCTCAACTTAAACACAGGCTGGCTGACATGTGCCACTCCAGAAAATGGGAAACTGGCATAGGGATTTAGAATATCATCATGGCATTTTTGTAACAATTACAATACAAATTTTGCTATTTCTTAACGTGTCTCTAACTATCTCAGCACTAAATCTGCCAGGGATTCTCACTTGGCTTTTACCAAAAAGAACCAGAGTTATTTAAATGAATCATACACTTTAACTTTCTTCAAAAGCAAATAACTACAAGCTATTATTTTCCCTCACTGAGCAATCCTGGTTGTCTTTATAGAAATCTCTTCTCAATCTCTCATCTCCCCCTACAGCTGAATACCACAAGCTGTGGGTTCTCTCCAGAGCACAACTTGACTGATATCAGATTTGTACTGAGGGAGCTATCAGATACAGAACATTGTGTGAAACTAAATTATTATAGTCTATCCTGTTTATTTTTAAATACAGTACCTCTCAGGCTGGAGAGATGGCTCATTGGTTAAGAACAAGTATTACACTTGCAGAGAATCTGAAGTAAGTCTTTGCACCCATGGCAAACAGTTCAAAACTGCCCCTAATTCCAGTTCCACGGGATCCTATCCCCGTTTTGGCCTCCGTAAGCACTGTACTCATGTGCATATATGAGTATGCACACAGGCACACATGATTTAAAAAAAATATATCTCAACAGTATATTTACTCTGTAGACATCTACCAGTAGATAGAATAGTGCTATAGAAACATGTCACTTATTAAATGTCTTATGGTCTAGACCAGACCTTATTTAGTTCATCTCCCTCCCTATTCCATCCCCACCAAATATTGGGAGTGGAACCTAGACCTTTACACATGCTAGACAAATGTCCTACTATGGAGCTACACTCTCAGCTCCAGCCTTATTTCTTTGAGGTGTAAGTTATTTGAAGCCAGGGCTGTATGTATCCACTATACCTGTGTGTCTGCCTTTCCCTCATAGTACATTTATCAAAAAAAATTTATTTGAAAAAGTATTTTTAAAATGTAAAAAGGGAGCTAGAGAGATGGTTTAGAGGTTAAGAATACTTCCTGTTTTGGCAGAGGACCTGGATTTAGTTCTCAACATCTGTATTGAGTGGCTCACAAACACCTGCAACTCCATCTCCAGGGGATCTAAACCCTCTCCTGGCCTCCAAGAGCATTAGCACACATGTCACACACATTCATGTCACACACATACACATAAATAAAAACAAATATTTAAAAATTAAATAGAACAATTTAATAGGTTTCCATAAAAGAAATCAAACTAAATCTCTTACCTGCTGAGTTGTTTATCTTTTCTGAACTCTGTGCAGCTGTTGCTGGGTTATTGAACATATCAATCAAAGGGCTGGTATAGGCTTTGACTGAAGGAGCAGGGGGCATCTTTGGTGAGTATTTAGAAAGGGTGTCATAATCTTTCCCAATCTGTAGAAAAAAAATCTTTATTAGTCTAATATTAGAACAATACAACGAGAGACTAATACAGGTTTCTAGGATCGCTTTTTATCATATGGCAGAAACCCCATTTTCTTAGTTGTGAATCATTTCAAAAGTATTATTAGTTTTAAAAAATTATTGATTTAGAGAAAGAGTCTGACTATGTAGTCCTGCCTAGCCTGGAATTCTCTGTGTACTCAAACTCAGAGAGTTACCTGTCTCTGTCTCCCAAGTGTGAGCCACCACATCTAGGTAGGCTCCTTCTTAAGCACTACTTGGCTTCAGGAGTCTACATTCGAAACAATTATTTGAAAGAATTTTGAATGTGTTATATTAACTTGTTAAGCATATAGCTTCGATGACAATTAATTTATGGCCAATCTTGTATCATATATGCCCTCACTCAGATTCCCAAACAAGGTCTGCATTATTTTGATGCAATTCTCAGACATATAATTTCTTTTCTTCTTTTGGATAAAGGTCTATGTAGTTTAGGCTACCTCAAACTTATGATCCTCCTGCTGCAGTCTTCCAGGTGCTGAATGGCACCAGGGTTTTTTAGTCAGTTCTCTCAGGCGGCTATACTGTCTTCATTGGTAATAAACTTATAATGTTGGAATACAGTAATAATGACATTTCTAAAACATAACAGTTTTAAGTAGAATACAAAACATTTGCACAGTCAATTCTAGTTCTAAAGGAAGTGGGAAAAAAGGAAGAAACTGGGGTCTAGGAATAGGAAAGAGGGGCTCATGGTGTCTATCACCGAAGTTAGTCCTGGTCCTCTGAGTCAATATGAACTAACTCATAGTAGTGAATGTACAAAAAGGGGACTGATTCCTACCATCTTGCTTCTCTCGATCATGGGTGAAGGCTGTGGTGTCCCGGACACTGGTGTGGAGATGGGTGTCTTTATCTCTTCTATCATGTTCATGATTTTCTCTGGTACTTTTGTGGCATCACAACAGGTTTCCTGCCACCGGGGCAGCTTGGAATTAAGTAATTCTGCAGACTATAAATCCAGAAGAAACAAAATTAAAGACAAAGGTGCACTGTTTGAAGAGATGACAAAAGCTGCCTCAAACAGTATCTCTATTGATGTATTAAGACTTGCAGCCAGGAGTGGGGGCTCAGAGTCTAATTCAGCAACAGTTTAAGCAACGATGAACATCTACTGTGTCTTGACTGCTGAGGAGGCAGGCTCAGGACCTAATGGGAACTTACCTGCTTTCTCAGCATGAATACAGAACTTCCAGTTAACATGAAATAATGTTTAAGTTTTATTAATATTATAAAATTTCTAAAAATTAATAATGTTTAATGATTAAGAATCCTGCTGGGATTGGGAATAGCTCAGAGGCAGAGTTCATGCTTAGTATGCATGAGATGTGTGTGTGTGTGTGTGTGTGCTCATGTACATCTCAAAAACAAAACAATCAAGCCATTCAAAAGCTAAAAGGGAGACCTGAGCAACAATATGAAAGTCTTTCATTTTCCAGATGGTCCTGGAAAGGACAATCGCCATCTCCCCACCAGTCCTTCTAAAATCAACACCTCTGTTGTGGTGAGAAGCACAGGAGTGAATTAGGCAAATGAATCGGACTCTGTTCCAGGAATTCCACTTGTGGGAAAGGGCCTATAGGTGAGCGGTGGGGATGGGAGGGAGCAGGTAGGATGTGCTACATGCCTGGGGATGCTCCTGTCAACAGTCTAACTGGCCCTGCACAGTAGCTGGGTGGCAGAGCTGAGACACTGCAACACTGGAGGCTGCAGCTGAGGAGCCACTCGTGCCCCCAGGAGCCTGGCTCTGCTCCTGCAGTGGGACTCTCAGAGGCTCCTGTAGCGGGAATCTTAAAGGTCTTATTAATAAAAACAAACCTGGAGCCAGGTACTGGGGTCAGCGCTGGAAGATCAGGGAAGCAGAACAAGCCACAGCCACCTCACCTTGCCAATTCCTCAGCTGATCCTGTTTCCTCAGACTGGAAGCCTCTGAGTCCTCATCCAAACAGATCTCAGCTGAACTGCTGCTCAAAAGCCTAAAAGCTTAACCAGCTCTAGTTCACGCCTTAAATACCTTTCTGCCTCCTGCCATTACTTCCTGGGATTAAAGGTGTGTGTCACCATGCCTGGCTGTTACCAGTGTGGCCTTGAACTCACAGAGATCCAGATGATCTCTGCCTTCGGAATGCTAGATTAAAGGCGTGTGTGCCACAGTTTTCTGGCCTCTGTATCTAGTGGCTGTTCTGTTCTCTGACCCCAGATAAGTTTATTAGGGTGCACAATATTTTGGGGAACATAATATCACCACAGGCTCCCACAACCTTTCAGTGAACTCCTTTTCCAGGGCAGCACTCTGGTTGGAAAACGAAGTAGGGTTCCATCCCTGAAGCTATTTGCAAGGCAACACACTGTTTTTTTCAAACTCACACCAACCACTTCTGACCCTGACAGACTGGGGAGTGGCATAATGAAGATCACTTGCTAGGTGAAGGACTAGAATGTTCTAACTGCAACAAGGGGGATCACAAAGCAGTTTTCATATAAGTACCGCGCGCTAACCGATTGCGCCACTGGAGCTCCACAAAGCAGTTTTCAAATAGCTAAAGAAACTTCTGGTACAGAAAGAAGCAGGTTTGGTCTATGCTGTTCTACAGAATACTATTAGGGCCCAAGGATTAGTCTAAGAAAAACCTTGTCAGTAACTAGGACTTTATGAAAACAGCCCAGGTCACCTCCTGACATTGTGGGGCATTGCCATAGGAAGGAAACTTTCCCTCTACAGCAGTGACCCTGTCATTCTGCCACAGCAGGAGGCCCTCATCATGGAAGCATACATGCTTCTAAACATACTCAGCATTGCTCTTACTCATGTAAATGTGCTGTGGGCATCTACAGACGCATCTACATGAGGGCAGGCATGAAAGCAAACACCGTAGACAGCACTTTTTTTTTTTTTTAAATTATAACCATTTTAGATCTTAAGTATTTGGATTAGGAAGCTGCCTATCCTTTGAGTTACAAAACCTTTACAGAATGTGACCCATGCACGCACACACAGGGCAGGGTTTCTCCCCTTGAAAGAGCTGAATTACATTCTAGCGTTTGCAAAACTTCTCATATTTCGGAATTCTCTCAAATCATGTGCTTATGAACAACAGTGAATGTTTGACCTCAATCATGCTAGCTTAGGATGCTTACATAGGCCCAAGAAAATTAAAAGGAAAAAAGGGCTCTAACCCCACAGCTGTGTCTGTCAGGAGGAGGGAACTAAATCAGCCATTTGGTTGAGGTGATCATGAGTGAATACTGTAAACAAGAGTGAAAAGTAACAACAAAACTCAATGTCTTGATGGCTGTGAATGGGGAGAGGGGTGTCTGTAGCCTTGGACAGAGCTGCCAGTGGTCCATTTATTTCTATGATCATCTAGAACCACCCAGAGATTGAGCCTAGTTAAGCCAGTGACACCCAAGATACATAGGAGCCTACCAAAAGTTGACTTTTTTAGACTGTGTCTTTTTATTGCTTTTCTTTGGAGACATAGCCCAAGCTGGCCTCAACTCACTATGTAGCTGAGGATCCTCCTGGCCTCCCTTCCTGGGGATTACAAGTGTGTACCCAGTTTATGCAGTGTGCTAGGAATCAAACCCAGTGCATGCTAGACAAGCAGTCTACTAACTGAGATACAATCATAGCCCCAAATGTGTCATTTTTTACAAGGGATTTTAAATATGGATGCATTATGAAATGAATGATAAGTGGATATTTGATTATTCATTCCATCTGTATTTCTGTGAAGGTCTATCCTGTGCTTATCTGTAGGGAGCGGCCCTCGAGGGCTTTTGACTATAAGATAAAGCTCCCGCCACACTTAGTGCACACTCACCTGCAGGTGATAGTAGTGGATGTGATTGGCAAAGCTACAGTGCTTGTCCACCAGAAAGCAGAAGCGCCTTTTTTCCTCAAGCAGTGCTTCTTTGCAGCCATCTGCAATGAACTTCTGGATTTCACTCTGGCGAGAAGTAACAGTCTCCACATACTATGAAAATAAACAATAGAAGCATGACAGGAGGCATCTGGTTGCTGCACGGCATTTATCACCAGCCATCTTTATACCCAGTTTACTTTGATTATGGAGAAAACACAAAATGCAAATAAACACTGGACAAAATACTTGTCGCCTAGTCTGAGCAGATATCATCGCCATTAAGACACTGACTCATATGTAGAGAAAGGTTACTGAAGGCTTTACATTCTCCAGTGAGCAGCTGGCATTATACAACTCTGCACTCTAGGGATGACTCTCTTCTACTGAAAAATCCTTTGGAACCAGAAGTTTCAGGTTTGATCACCGTTCCATGTACCACTCATAGGACTTAACGTAAGCTTCATTTTCCTGTGGTAAAATGAGGGCAGTCAGGTCAAGCATGGTGGTGCACACCTTTAATACTGGCACTGGAGAGGCAGGTTAGAACTTTGTGAGTTCTAGGCGCCTTCTTTCCCCTGAGTTAAGGGGAGATGCCTGTCCGTACCATGTGCTATGTATGACCTTAACTCTGGAAAGCCCTGCAATACTAAGTCAGCTTACACATGCTTTGTTTTTCTTTTCTTTGACACAGTCTCACCATGTAGCACAGGCTAGCCTAGAAGTTAAGTCCCTTCCAACTCAGCCTTGAGAGACTGGGATTCCAGGCACATGTCACCACACTCAGCTTGGAATGCTTCTGTTTCACCTCAGCTGTAGCACAGAAGGGAGTGAGTGATGTGGTGTCGATGACTGAAGTGGCCTCCCCTAAACTGTACACACAATAACTGACAAAGAAAAATATCGACGAAAAGCTCACCTCAATTTCTTTGTGTTCATATTTGAGTGCATTTCTTCCTCCTTGACTTTTTCTTCTGATCTTCTTCAACTCCGCCTGAGATTTCTCCAAGGAATCTAATTTATTCCTGTGTTCTGCTTGGTATCTTTTTAGAGTAGCCTGGAAGTAAAATGTTGTTTTACTGTGGCACCAGACAGGCTGTTGTGTAGTCACTTTGCTCACACTTCCACTCTGTGTGGCTGACTGGCCTCGACATCCTCACACTCCGATGGCTCCATTCTGGCTGGGGCTTAAGAATGTCAGTCCACACCACTCTCACACCCACACTCCAGAGGATCCCCTCCATTCAACTTGAGTTCTTAGGCATTGCTAGATCTAATGTTTCTGTTTATGAGCAGCGCTCTAAAGATAAAAATCTTTCCTTTTTAATTCTCTTTTTTCAAATTTTTTTTAAGACACTGTGTAGTCAGTGCTTTGGTGACTACACAATACTAAAGGGCTGGAGTTGTAACTCTGTGGTAGAATGCTTACATAGCGTCATGTGAGGCCCTGGGTTCCATTCCCAGCTTGTGTGTGTGTGTGCGCGTGCGCACACACACACACACACACACACACACACACACACACACACACTCCTGGCTATTACATGATTTACAATTCAAGACATACAATGAATAAGTGCAATTGCTCATGAGTGTTCGGGGTGCTGTACAGCAGTGTTTAAGAAACTAGAATAGCTTCTTTCCCCATTACCTGTGTGAGCTCAATACTTAATTTCTATAAACCCGTGTTTCTCATCAAATCTGTAAGATGATCATAAGAATATTGGTATAGGGATTTTGGTAGAGATACAAATTAGAAAATGAGCTGGGCATGCTCGTGCATGCCTCTAACCTCTGCCCTTGGGAGGTGGAGGCATGAGGATAAAGAGTTTGAGGTCATCATCATCACACCAGTGTGAGTCTACTCTGGGCTCCATGAGACCCTGTGAAGGACAGTGAGGGGGAGGAAGAGGGTGGATGGAAAGTTGGCTCAATGCTTAAGAACGTTTTCTGCTTTTGCAGGACCAGAATTTGGTTCCCAGCATCCATGTCAGTTTGGCCTACAACTTTTAACTCCAACTCCAACCTGCGTGTATGTGCACTCACACATACACACACACAAATAAATCTTTTGTCTTATTTTTTTAAAAGAGAATGTAAAAGGCACAGCATGAAGTCCACCTAATCAGGTGTGTGTAACCCCATGGCCTGTGCATGCATAGCTACAGACCTTATAAAGATCTCTGGAGAGGATAATTTGGAAGGGTAACGCGGGGAGACCATACTAGAAAGGGGGGTGGAGGCTTTGGATGTCAAAAGGAAGTAAGTAAGCATCCTACAGCAGAAAGGGAAGATGTCATGAGCCTGAGTCCTGGAGAGCAGGAGCTGGTGAAGGGAGGCCTACAAACTGCCCGGATGGATGGACGGCTGTGTGACAGGCAAGCCGCCACGAAGCACAATCACATCCAGGTGCCGCTTAGTGAAGGCACCAGCTGTGGAATACAGACACAGACGTCCTGTCACACTAGCATGTTCTCTGAGAACACTGTCCTCTGTAAGTAGTGACTTCTAGCATTAGTTTTTCTGTGTTTTTGTTGTTGCTGTTTCCGTGTTTTGTTTTGTTTTTTTAATTTATTTTATTTATTTAAATTTATTTAATTTAATTTATTTTGCCTGTATGTACATCTGTGCACCACGTGTGTAAGGCCAGAAGAGAACATCAGATCCCCTGGAACTGGAGTTACAGATGGTAGTGAGCTGCCAGGTGGGTGCTGGGAATCGAACCTGGGTCCTTTGGGGGAGCAGCCAGAGCTCACTACTGCTTTAGCCTGTTTCTGTGTTGTTTTGTTTGTGTTTTTGTTTGTGTTTTAAGATAGGGACTGGCACTCCTTTAATCCCAGCACTTGGGAGGCAGAGCCAGGAGGATCTCTGTGAGTTTGAGGACAGCCTGGTCTACAAAGCAAGATCCAGGACAGGCTCCAAAGCTACACAGAGAAACCCTGTCTCAAAAAACCAAAAAAAAAAAAAAAAAAAAAAAAAAGGGACTCACAATATGTCCCAGGCTGGTTTCAACATCCTGCTCCTATCTCAGTGTTGGGAATTATGGGCGTGTGCCACTGTACCCGTTACATGCCAAGCAGTGGCAAAAAATGAGCCCACTTAACCCAAAGGGAATTTGTTAGTTTTGTGTATTCCAGGTTGTGTCGGCACCCAAACTCCACCCTACTTCCGGAAGTAGACAAAACTCTGTGTGTGTGTGTGTGTGTGTGTGTGTGTGTGTGTGTGTGTGTGTGTGTGTGTTGTGTGTGTGTGTGTGTGTGTGTGTGTGTGTGTGTTGTGTGTGTGTGTGTGTGTGTGTGTGTGTGTGTAAAAGCTCTCCTAGGCCGAGAGCTCAGGTGCTGGCCAAGGTGGATGAAAACTGCACTCACGTTCATATACTTTACGTCAAGTTCTGTCTTCTTCTCCAGCTCATGAATAATCTCCTTATGGAATTTTTTGAACTGTTGAAAAAAACGAAAATTTAAAAAAAATTCACATCATATTTGAGTTTTAGGCAAAATTTTTAAAAGTACATTTAAAAAATATAACAACTGCTCACGTACATTTTCATCAAGAGTCTCATTGAGTTTCTTGTGGATGCTGGAAATCTCTATGAGGACATGGCCTGTAAACAAAACCAGACACATGAGGGGAAGCCATTGCATGGTTTTGCAAAGACATTAACAGAAACAAAACAGTGGAAGCAAACAGTACAAGGTTGCTCTCAGGGGCTCCAAATATTAAACCCCAAGACAAGTCAAGAGTACGCTGGCTCCCCAGGGAAGGCTCAGAGGGAACACCTACTCTGTTCTTGGATTCATGACTTATTCCCTCAGCCAAATCCTATATATATGACTTAAGTTTTCTAAAACAGGTTTTGTTTTTGTTTATATGTTTGTGCAAATGTGTACGACGTGTGTGTGCCCATGGAGGCCAGAAGAGGGTGTCAGATCTGTAGTTACAGGTGGTCATGAGCCGCCTGATGGCTGGGGCTAAGATTCTAACTCATGTTCTCTAAAAGAACAGCGCTGGTATTCCCTCTTACCCATGAAGGCGTCTCTCCGGCTCTGTGATTTAACTTTGAATTCTCTTACAAAAGATTAACTCAGTCAACACAGTAACTAATTATAGGAACAGAGGGTTTATTTTTATCTAATCCCCAGAGTAATCTGATTATCTCCTAATCACAGAGAAAAATCATTTTCTTTTTTTCATTTTAGTTCCTGTATTTGTTCTGGAAAATATTAGCACAAGGGGAAACTGTACCAGCCACAGTGTTCCATTTTGGATCTTCTGGGAGGACACAGAGTCCCTGCAACAGAGACTGTTCCAGGGCAAAGGAGCCTCTCTCCAGAAACCAACAGGGTGACCACCTGGTTTGCAAGGCCAGCTCTCTTACAGTTGGGGGCATGTGCTAAAGCTCTGACACTTGTCTCTGATAAAGGTGGACAAGAACCTCTCTGACAACCTACCTGCCTCAGACACCACACGGGTCTGATGAATATAAGTAGGAAAACAGAGGGACTCGTTTGGAATGACTGCCACTGCCATGTGAAACCATCACAGAATGTACTGGTGGACTGCTCTATAGGTCAGTGGCTAGATCCAAAGGAATTTTTATGGCAAGCTGAACAGCTGTGGATGAGAATGGATGACACAGTAAGACCCTGGTAGAATAAGGGAAAAGAGAAACTGAGCACCGAGCCCACATGGCCTCAGCTGTCACTAGTGTACAAGTGACTCAGCCATGCTTTCAGGAGCACTTGCAGACAGCTGCTTCTCAGATATGCCAGGCCAGGCCAGCCCCTCCCTCGTCTTCCATCTCAGAAATCCAGTCTACTCCCAGACTTGGGTGTTCCATGTGTAAGAGTGAGCTCACCGGCACCATGCTTCCTAATTCACCTAACCCCAGTCAGCAGGTCACGGTGGGAGACCTCTCACCTATGTGTCATGCAAGAGTCACTGACTGTGTACTGGTGCCATCAACTGAAGATGGCATTGGTGCCATGGCAATTGGTGCCATGATGAAGAGTCACTGTGTATTGGTGCCATCAACCTCTAGGGAAGAACATGAATGAGCCTTACTCACACTTTCTTGGGCCACAACTATGCTTGTCCAACTCTGAGGAGAAGACACACTGGACAAACTGTGAAGTCACAGACACAAGTCCACTCATCACAAGTGGGAGGACTCTCCTTGGTCCACATGCAGATCCAGATGGCTAGGCCTCTAGGAGAGTCTCCTTCACTCCATCCCTGGCTGGCGTGTGCTCTTACCTCTCTGGAGAATGTTCTCTTCCAGGTCACTTTACATGGTGTGCCAGGGGTCTTTCTAGAAGCCAAGGTGGCAGCCTCCCTGCTCTCCCCACAGTGTTCCAGATAAACACACTTGTGAACTACAAGCTGAAGGCCTCTATGGACAAGTGTTGTCTAAACCTGGGGTGTGGTGGGCACAGAGAAGCGCCTACAGAAACATAACCTGGAGAGGTCACAGGCCATCAGGATCCAGGGATACACATTATTCCCAAAGCTCTGTGAATCTAAGAAGCTCCAGTCAGACAATGTGCTGGATAAAGGATAGTCATGGCAGAATCATCCTCAGGATTCAGGTTTTTTGTTCTGTCTTGTTTTTTCACCCACCATGTTCATCAGCTTCCTACCCTGACGATGCCATCTAAAATTCCCAAAAGTCAATATGAAAAAACAAATGAGAAAAGCTTGCAACCTGGCCAAGAATATAATTACATTACTATGTCATTTCAGACACTGAAACAGTCAGAGTTACTTTTATATCTACTTTGAACCATAAACAATTCCTTGCTGGAGATTAAAAAAAAAAAAGATCATTTTAATTATTTGAAAACTAAGTACTCAGTTCTTGGCAAGTTGGATTCTTTTTTTCTTTTTAAGTTGGATCTTCTTAAGGAAAAAAAATCTAAAACTATTTTGGCTGAAACCATCAGAAGAATTCTGTTGGGAAGCAAAGTGGCCACATTTCTGTCTTACATGACCCTTCTTGAACTGTGTTTCCGCAGTCCCACTCAAACATGGACCTCAGAGCAACATGCTGTGTGTTCAGCACAGCTCTGACCTCCGGCTCTGCCTCGCTGGCCCAGCGCCCCACGTGGTTCTCACTGTCCATGCTCCTCTGTGGTTTCTGTCACTGCAGACAAGTTCAATGAAACGGGCCATTCACAGTGTAGGACGGGAACCCGACCTTGCTATTCTTGTCCCTCGTGGTTTGTGGAACTCCAGAGCTTGTCTCCCAGTGGTAGCCCCGGAGTCCTGGGTTTTAAGGAGTGACTGAAACACACCTTAGCTGTGATTGTGCAAGCTGCCAAAGCACACCTTGACACAGAACATGAAGCGGCCTTTAGGTTCACTCCACAGATGTTCATTCTTAAACTGAGTAAGGCCACAGATGTTTACTCTCCAATTGAGCAAGTATTACTTCAGGTTGAAAACGCTCTGTTTCTGGGATGTTTTACTCTTCATCCTCTAACCCACTTTTTCATGAATTATATTGGAGAAGGAAAAAGACGCAGAGAACATTTGAGGGAGGAGCTGACACAAGCCCAGATTCAAACAGAGCAGAACGGAGTGCATGCCCCGACAGGAAGCTTGCGCTGCGTGCTGCACCGATCCTTCCCTTTTCAAGCGTGGAGCCAGTATCTCAGGAAGAAATTCATATCATTACAGCCATGTGACTCAATCGGAATAAACTAGATTCTTAAGGGGACAATAATAAGGAATTTATTATTAAAATTAAAATTTTTGCAGCACTGGAGATGAAACCAGGCTATTCACCCATGCTGGGCAAGTGCTGTACCACTGAACCACAGCGCTGGCTCAAAGGAATTTAGGTAAAACATGCACACACTTCAAATTCATAAACTCAACTGAGACAATGCTCATAGCCACTGTGAAAAAAAAATAGCAGCACTAACTCTAGGTTTTAGGAACTATGAAGAAATGTATCCAGTATTTTGAACAATGCTATGTAAGGCTATGCATGTGGCCAGTAGGCAATGTGGCCTTTAAATATTAAATAACAAAACTTAAAGAATGTTATTGTTATTAGATACTTTTTGTTTGAAATACTTTTGCTGATTTTTTCCCCCTAGGCTGGTACTGCAGATGGAACCATAGTCTGGCTTTGGACAAGTACTCTTCTACTAAGCTACGTCCCTAGCTCCCATTGGGAAGTTAGTTCGTTTTTTGACACAGGGTCTTGTTACATTTATATAGCGCAGGCTATCCTCAAATTTACAATCTTCTACCTCTACCTTCCAAGTGCTGGGCTTACAGACATGCATCACCACACCCAGCTGGTCTATTAATATGTTTCAGCGAGATAAGTCTTTACCAATTCACAGTAAGAATGTGGAGGAGCCAGATGGAGCCTGCCAAGGACAGAGACATCAAAGAACACATGCTGAATTCAGGCAGACATTTAAAAAAAAGAAAACCAAGCCCAACTCTTTCCATTTATATCTGGTCACAGATAATTACAACACGTTTGTTATTTCCAGAGAGTACAGAGTAATGGCTGAGTCACACGCCACTTCCTACGTGTTACTACAAGTGGAATCAGACAATAAAACGGTGGTGTGGAAGCCAACCTACTACTGGCCTAAAGTCACACTGTGAAGACTGACTGAAGTGAAAATGACCAAAAATGTCACTGGGAAATGGATAGTTTTTCTGACATTTTTACAGACCGTAAATGTGAGAGGAGAAAATACAATGAGGGCTAAAAAGAGGTCTTAGAAGGTAAAGGTGCTTGCTGCCAAGCCAGACAACTGAGTTCAATCCCTGGGACCCAGTTGGTAGAAGAAAAAAAGCAACTCTTAAGTTCTCTTCTGACTGCCATACACAAAATAAATAAAATGTGATAAAAAATTTAACAGTACAATGAAGGGAAAAGCAAAGCACACAGATGTTATGCTGAGTAGACAGGTATATATGCTGGAGATCCACATCACCAACACTTACCCACAAACACATGAGCACACTGGAGATGCTCTACTGCCTCTAAGAAGGGCTCTCAGTCCCTGGAGGCAGGCAAGTGGCTCTCCTCTGATCAGTACTATGCTATACAAATAGCAACATGTAGCAGTGCATGGTGGTGCACGTCTTTAATCTCAGCACTCAGAAGGCAGAGGCAGAGGCAGCTGTAGGTGGATCTCTGAGTTTGAGGCCAGCCTGGTCTACAGAGTGAGTTCCAGGACAGCCAGGGCTACCACGGAGAAACCCTGTCTTGGGAAAAAACCCAACCAACTAACCAACCACCCAAATGAACAACAACAATAACAACAAAACTCCCACAAATAGCAACATGTGTATGAAATACAGCTTAAATGGGTCTCATTCTTGGCTTAAACAACTGAAGTGCTACAGTTCTAATTAATGTCTTGCAATCATCATATAATTATTCTTCCAGTGTTCCCCCAAATAAACATGGGGTATTCTACTCTGAGCATCAAAACAGTGAAGGATGGTAATAAACTATAGATCACTAAAAAAATCCAGGGATCTGTGAGTCCACAGCAACAGATAATGTAGGGACAATGGATGTTCCTGCCAAAAGTAAAATGTCCAGTACCAGTGAGGAGAGGCTGCTGGCCTTGGGAAATCACCATTTTGCTGCCATCATAGTAAAGGTAGGTTAGAGCCAAAATAATTAACAGATGTAAAACTTAAGATGAGGAACAAGATATTGTATAGTCTGGAAGTTTCCCTCTAAGATTGCTTATGAACAGAAATATTTTTAAAAATCCAATAGTGAGCTAGAAATCAGACAGTACCTTTATATCAAAAATGAGAGAAAAATGACCAGTGTGCTCTCATTTGATTCTCACCAGATGCAAATCGGCTTGGATAGTATTCTAGCAAGAACAAAGACCTGGCATCTCAAGGTATTGAGTACCCTCAGCTCCCATTTAGCAGTTATAACAGGCTTACACTACCATACTTTAAGATTCTAGATTTTTAAAAAAATTTTTTTTATTTTAAGTTTTTCAAGACAGGGTTTCTCTGTGGAACTCACTCTGTAGCCCAGGCTGGCCTTGAACTCACAGAGATCTGCCTGGCTCTGCCTTCCGAGTGCTGGGATTAAAGGTGTGTGCTACTACTGCCTGGCCAAGATTTTAGATTTTAAACTTACATGAATTGATTTGGTGTGTGGTGTACATCCATGTGGAGGTCAGAAGACACCTTGGCTGGAGTTCATTCTCTCCTTTTACTATGTAGGTTTTGGGGACTGAACTCAGTCAGCAGCATACAGGCTTTGGCTCACTGGGCCATCTCCCCAGTCTCTCGTGTATCTGTTTAGTTTTGGAGGAGGAGGGCGGAGAGGAGGAGATAACAGGAGTGAAGAGGTGTGTTGGCAGGTGAATTGATATCAGTGTTGTACTTAAAGTAAGATCTCCGACAGCCTGCTTCTTAGAAAGCGGGCAGCACCGTCAAAGACCTGAAAGTGAGCATTTCTCTGAGTCAAACAGAAGTTGCAGCCCAGGCTGGAGAGATGGCTCAGGGGTTAACAGCCTTTACTGCTCTTGCAAAGGACATGGTTTTAGTCCTCTAAAACATGACTAGCAGCTCACAACCTCCTGTAACTCCAGCTCTGTGGGGATCTGATGCCTCTGACCTCTGTGGGTACCTAGACACACATGTGCACACACCCTAAACACACACATAATTAAAGATAATAATTTTAAAAATCCTTTTAAAAGGTTGTAGTCATAGTGGGGAGCGGTGGCCCACATCTACAGCCCCAGAATTCTAGAGGCTGAGACAGGAGGATTTTTTAGTTTGGTGCAAATCTGGGCTATGGAATGAGATCCTGTCTTAAAAAACAGAAAAACAAACAAACAAACAAACCCATAAATGTAGACTTTATTCTTCTTTTTGGAGGTGTCCCTTTTAGACACAGTACAAAAAAAACCTTTAATTTTTGAAAGCTGGGTGTTAGTGGTACATGCCTTTAATCCCAGCACTTGGAAGGCAGAGGGAGGTGGATCTCTGTGAGTTCAAGGCCAGCATGGTTGACATGAGTTCCAGGACAACTAGGACTATAGAGAGAGACAGACTCTGTCTCAAACATCAAAACAAAAACTCAACGAATCAGCAATGACAAAAAATAAAACAGAACAAAAGCAACTTGATTTTTATGTGGAAGTCTAGAATAAACTGTCCAAAAGGAACTGGCTTTGCACATTAGACTGTCAGGAGCTACTGTTGACCTCTCAGTACTGGAGCACAAAATTGTTAGGAAGAAGGTGGGGGCTGGAGAAGAGCAGGTATTGGGACTCTCGGTCCCCACAGAGCTCAATGGGCGGGAGCCTCAGCCAGGGTCAAAGCATTTGCAGAAAGATGTGATAGTGTCCACCAGGCTTCTCAACATCAGTGCACATCTAGAACATTACTTCTCATATTTAAAGAGCCCCCACACTTCCCAGAGTTTACCTCTATGAGTACCAGTGTTTGCTCTCTGAAAAGATGGGGAAAATTCCCCTTAGGCAATCATTATGAAATAAGTCCAGAGTCCTATTGTGGGTTCTGTCAGCGAGACTGGCCCTCAAGGGCAAGCTGCTGCAATGAAGTCTTATCTGACCTGGGAACAGCAACTAGTTATCTCGGGCCCCCTGAAGCTTTCTCACTAAGGAGAAAGAAAGGCTAAGGAGCTCTTCCAAAGGTCAGATTCCAGGTATTCAGGTTGTTCAAACTTTCACACAACAACTAAAGGAATGAAGCTTTCCTTTCCCAAGAGTTTATATCACACCAATCAACGGGGCCCCAGGAAAGGATCCTGGGTACACCTGGAGAGCTGCAAGGCACAGGCTCTACTAAGAATGACACCAGGAGGAGAGGAAAAATACAACCTCTGATACAGTTACAGCTACAGCCAACATTAAATCTATCCCAACTCCTAGCCAGATTCAAACAAACAAACAAAAAGCCATTCCTCCAAAGGCCTATCTTCCACTGTTCCTATTACCTGATATATTATATTCAATTTTCATTGACAAAATTAGACACACTAAGGAAAAACACAATCTGAAGAGACAAGGTAAACATCAGACCCAGACTTGGATATGGTGATTTTGAAACTGCAAGACTATGAACTTAGCTAGGTGTAATAATGCACACCAATAATCACAGTATTCAAGGCTCCCAATTTAAGGGCAGCCTGAGCAACACAGTAAATTCTAGGCCAACCCGCACTACACAGTAAGAGTCTGACACACCCCCAAACAAAACAAAACAGAAAGACGAAGAACTTGAAACAACTAAGATAATATGCCAAGGATCCTACTGGGAAAACTGAGTGGCATGTAAGAACATATAAGCAATGTACTCAAAGACTGAAACTCGAATAAATAATCAAGAAAATGATAGAAACAGAGATGTAGAATGTCTCTGATGCTCTTTCCAGGCGACTGGACACAGCTGAGAAAAGAACCAATGAGCTTAAAGATATGATACAACTTTCCAAAACTGACATACAAAGAATGAAAAAAATGGAACAAAATATCCAAGGACTGTGCATAATTAAAAGAGTAAAACACCAATAAAGGGAAAAGCAGAGAGAGAAAGGAGTGGAAAGCCATCCAGAGCAATAGTGTTGGAGACTACTCTCCAAACCTAAAGACAGCTATCAAAACTCAGACCAGAAAGCTCAGAGAACACAGAATAGACACTGAAATACTGACACCCCGGTGTATCACACACCAACTGCAAAACACCAAAGATAAAGACACATTCTTGGAAGACGCCAGAGGGTGGGAAATGCCAAGGCTGGAGAGCCACAGGGTAAGAATTACACCAGACTTTCCCTCAAAAAAACACTTAAGGGAGTGTAAAGTGGGCCACGGGGGTGCAATGGTGGAAGCTCAGCACTCAGGGGCAGAGCTAAAAGGATTGCAAATTCTAGGCCAGCTTGGTCTATACAGTATGGAGAAAGCAAACGGCATGGTGGCACATAACCTAACCCTACACTCCAGTACTCAATGCTTGAAGAAGGACTGCCATAAACTCAAGGCTAGCTGGGCTATGTAGTGAATGACAGGCCAGGTAGGGCTTCACACACTACAAAATACCAAAAATAGTAAAATATCTAAGAATTCCAAGATTCACCACTGAAAATTCATTTATCTAGTAAAATTATCCTCTAAATATACAAGAAAAATGCGCGCGCATGCGCGCGCGCACACACACACACACACACACACACACACACACACACACACACACACACACAGAGGGGGTAGGATTGGGAGAGAATGTGTGTTTTGAGACAGGGTCTCACTATGTTACCCTGTCTGGTTTGGAATTTGCTATGTAGACCAGGCTAACCTTAAACTAACAGAAATCCCTGCCTTTGCCTCCTGAGTTCAGGGATTAGGAGATTACCACTGTGCCCAGCTGATTTTTTTTTTTCTAGACAAAATCTGTCACCAGTAGGCTTCAGCTACCAAAAATGTTAAAAGATGTTTTTCAAAGGAATATGTCAGAAATTCAGAGCTACATAAAGAACACTTAATAAAAGGAGAACATTCAAGGAATAAAGGTAATAAAATATTTTTTCTTCTACCTTCCTTTTTTCTATTTTTTTGAGATAGGGTTTCGTTCTTTGGCCAGTCTGTTCTTGAATTCATAACCCCCTACTTCAGCCTGTCGGCGATAGCCACTTTTGTAAAAACTATTCTTGGGGACTGGGGACGTAGCACAGTTGGTAGGTAGAGTGCTTGTTTGACATAAACAAGAAGCCTTGTGGTTGGGCTCCAGTACCACATGAAATGATATGGTGGTGCATGCCTATAATCCCAGCACTCAGGAAGTAGAGGCAGGAGGATCAGGAGTTCAAAGTCATCCTTGTTACAGGGCAAGCTTGAGGCCAGCCTTTGGCTACACAAGATCCTCTCTCGAAATAACAACATCCCCCCAACTATCCTTGGTTACAAGGATAGGTGACTGTGCAATACTAACAGAAACTGAGTGGTTTTAGTCTGTGGATAACTGAAATTTATGGCAACAACGCCACCAAGATGGAGAGGAGAAACTGCTAAGCTCCCATTACTAGACAAAAATGGTCTCTGTCCGTCTTCTGTTTTGTTTTTTTTTTGTTTTTTTTTTTAGTGGTGTGAAAGAAACATGTAACTTGTTTCAATAGAAACTGCATTTTAGACTTTCACTTTTGGTCTTTTGCTGGGCTAGTGATACATGACACAATACTTCCTTATGATGTGGTGAAGGGTCAGGGCTGAATCAGTCACTTAATCACAAGGGGAAACACCTGGGCATGAAGTAAATGTTTATTGTTCAGTGATGGACCATGGACAGTTGAGGAACATGGACACAAAACAAATATTCTATGATCCCAATGACATGACACTCTAGGAAGGCAAAAACTTCAGAGACAGTAAGTAAAAAGATCAGTGGCTGCCGGGGGCTTATGGGTAGTGACAGAATGACAGTGTACACTTGCCAAATTAACAGAATGTAGCAGGAACCCTAATGTAAACTGAAGTCTTTAGTGAATGATAGCTTACCAATATTGCTACCTATTATGCACACAATAAATGTATCACACAAAGAAAGATGCTTAAAACGAGGAGCCTGAGTGGAGGAAAAGAGGATATATGGACACGATTCAAGATCTATTCATTCTGTAAGGCTGAAGCACTAGAAAACAGGCCGAAAGGAAAAAAGACAAAGAGTTAACAACAGCCCTCTGGGTATTTTAAAAATCAAGTCTCAGTGAGACATGGAACACAGGAGCCATAGAACACCAGGTCTGTAGAGTGGAATAGCAGGGATCTAGTGGTGTACCTAAACAGACAAGCATGTACTGTCTAAAAATCAGGAGCAAATTTTCAAAACCAGAAGAGAGATACAGGGTTTAAATGACATTTCTGTCACTGGCCTGTGTACTGGCTGATTTCGTGTCAACTTGACACAGTTAGCGTCATCAGAGGAAGGAGCCTCAGTTGAGGAAATGCCTTGATGTGATCCAGCTGTAAAGCATTTTCTCAATTAGTGATCAACGTGGGGAGAGCCCAGCCCATGGTGAGTGATGCCATCCCTGGGCTGTTGGTCCTGGGTTCTATAAGAAAGCAGGCTGAGCAAGCCATGGGAGGTTAAGACAGTAAGCAAATCCCCTCCATGGTCTCTGCATCAGCTCCTGCTCCCAGGATCCTGCCCTGTTTTGAGTTCCTGTCCTGACTTCCTTCAGTGATTGAACAGCAATGCTGAAGTGTAAGCCTAATAAAGTCTTTCTTCCCCAACTTGCTCTTTGGTCATGGTGTTTCATCACAGCAACAGAAATCCTGACTAAGACAGCCCGATAAACTGATCCTGAAAGCAAATTGAGTATTTTCCACTTGACTTTGATTAACAATTATGCCAATTAGCCTACCTGCTGTGCACAAGTACAGCAAGCTACACACAAGATTTGTGATACTACTTAAGGTTAATTTCTCACTTAAAATGCTTGTGTGTATGATGTGTCTATGTGTATGTGTTCATATGAGTGTAAGCATGCATATGCAGAGACCAGAGTCAGCCTCAGGTGTCCGGCCTCACCTTTTCTGCCTTGTCTGAAACAGAGTCTGTGTTCTTTCTTTGCAGCTGCAACGTCAGACTAGCTGGCTCTGAAGCACCCAGGGATTCTCTTGTTCCTGCCTCTACCTAGCACTACCTTGTCCAGCCTATATGGGTTCTGGGGATCCAAACTCAAGTCCTCCTGTTTGTATGACAGATACACAGAGTCATCTTGCCAGCCAAATACCTCCAGCTTAATTTTAATGTACTACTCTTACTTTAGCTAAGAGAATAGTTTAAATTTTTTTATTATTATTGTGTGTACATGGTATGTGGGTGTACATGCCATGGCATATATATGGAAGTTAGAGGATAACTTGGGAGTCAGTTCTCTCCATCAACCTTTATGTGAGTTCTGGGAATCAAGCCACTAGGCTTGCATGGAAAGTGCTTTTACCCACTGAGCCATCATCTTGCTGGCCCAAAAGAATAATTTTTTCAATTGTATAAACTGTATATCACATAGAAGAAATTATCAACTTTGTCCTCTTATAGAAACAATAAACCATTATTTTCTTTATATCTTAATGTAAAATACAACATTAAAAGAGTAGTGTGTTCTATAGATAACTTCAAATGAGATGTTGAACATTAATGATTCATTTTCCTTATTTACTGAAATACATCCACTGAGATGCTGCCAACAATCAAAACAGGTACGCCACCAGTCATGAATGAGGATGACAATGGCTCATTTCTGATGATGAAGTCAATTAACTGTAGGCATTTTCATTCAAGGCTTAAATAATGCCACATCTGGAATTGTACACATTTTTGTTTTTATTTTAGTGTGTGTGTGTGTGTGTGTGTGTGTGTGTGTGTGTGTGTGTGTGCACGCATGTGCATGCAACATGTGTGAAGGTTCCTGGGAAGGCTAGAAGAAGGCATCAGATCCTCTGAAGCAGGAGTTAAAAATGGCCAATATGGGTGCTTAGAACTGAACTTGGGTCCTTTGGAAGAGCAACAAGTACTCTTACCTGCTTAGCCATCTCTCTAGCCCCTGAGGATTTTACTGAGGTTTTGAGAGGTTGGAAGACTTTCATTAGAGTGAGACCTATGTGGGACCCTGAGCTTGTGATCCTGACTACTAGGTATCCTCGATTCAACTGTGAGTCAAGAACCCACAGGGAAGGGGAATTAGGTTTGCTCTACCGGGCACCTATGACTGTTCATCTTCACTGTTGACTTGATTGGACTGGAAACTCACATCTGGGGGCCTGGAAGGACATTTCTAGAGAGTATTAAATCAGGAAGGCTCTGACTTACTCAACAGATTAATCTCTTGATGGATTCATACTATGAAGGCATTACTGGGAAGTGGTAAAAATAAGGTAGCTTGTGGAAGTAGGTCCTTGGTACTGTGGGGGTGTATATCTTGCCCGGGATACTTCCTCTATTTTTTTTGTTTTGTTTTTTTCTGCTTCCTGGCTACCATGATGTGCCTACTCTGCTCTTTCACACCTTCTCCTCCATGACTGATTATCACTGCTGAGAACATGAGCTCCAATCAGTAATTCCTTCCCTTTACATTGTTTTTGGTGTTCTAGCAACATGATGCACAGTAACTAATAAAGAACATAAGGCTGAAGTGATGTCCAGGATGTGGGAGGCAAAAGTCTCATCAATAGCAGAACACTCTGGATTGGTGAGATGATGCAATGGCTCAGTGGGTATAGGGACTTGACAGCAAGCACGATGACGTGAGGACTCATATATTAGGACAGAGCCACTCTGACAAGTTGTCCTATGACTTCCACATGCATGCATGGCACACTCATGTATGTATGCACAGAACTATGTAACAAAATAAAATGTAATAAAAATTTAGAAAACAAACTACTAGAATATTTGAATTCTTGTTTAAAAATAGAATTGTGGAAAGCTGGGCAGAACCATAGAGGCACACATAGGCTAAGGATTGGACCGGTCCTTGGAGCTATTTCAGTCCAGAGTGAAAGGGCCAATAGGAGGTAAGACCAAGGTGGTAGAATTGCCTTTCCAAGGCTCCACTGGAAGCCTGCTGGTGTCCTAGCTCACATACACATACAGTAGCCCTAAAACAGGTAAAAACAGGCTACATGACTGTCGTCTGCTCCACACTCTCACCAGCGGGAGGCCTTTCAGAGAGATCTGGGCTCTTGGGCTTGTTTGAGAAGCACACAATCTCTAGCTTGTCCTATGCAGCCAGCTGAGTCTGTGAGACTTGACAGAAAACCCTCCTAGGACCTAGTGACAATCAAATGGGAAGACCATAAAAAGAGTGTGGCACACTGTGGTCCTCGAGAATGGCTGCATTTTGGATCCAGGGAAGCCCCAAGCACTGGCTTAGTTAGCATCCCTGTTGTAAGGCTGGTGAGACAGGGCTGCCCTGTTCACAGGGCCACACAATGGTCTCCAGACTCAGGTTTCCAGGGGGAAGGCTCAACATCTCCAGCTGATGAAACAGGAACCCAGACTTCCTTCTAGCGTGATGATCAGTGGACCAGCAAACAACTGTCTCTGTCTCCACCTCCAACCCAACCACTATCGTGCCCGACCTGGTCTGACATATCAGCTTTGTACTATGCTTTGTACCATTTCCACCTTTTACCATTTATTCTTCATTCAGAAGCCAGGAAAAACTTTTACAAATCTAAGTCTGATCATTCCATTCCCAGGTTTGCCGCCTTGAGAGCCTACACATCCAACTCAGGTTGAAAGGCCAAGTCCTTACCTTGGCCCACAGCCCCCATGTCCTGGCCCACCTTCTTACCTTCTTCATCTACAGACCTCACTCCTTCCCAATTTTCTTGCTTTCTTAAGAACAGAGGCCTATGCCCACTCTAGCTCTAGGACCTTTATATTTGCTGGTTTTCATTGGAATGTTTGTGTCAGACATCTACCTCACAATATACCTTCCCTAACACAAGTTGCCTACTGCCAGCAAAAGCAATTCCACTCCATCCTTTCATTCATCACTGGATACTCCTCATCTGTCACCTGACATGCTATACCATGTGTCTACTATCCACTAGAAAGTCTCTGAGAGCAAGTTTTGTTTTATTCATCTTCAAAACTAGAACAGGGCTTACTAGACAGCAGATGCTCCTTTAAATCAGAAAGGAGGGGCTGGAGAGAGGGTCCAGGTTAAGAGCACTGTCCTTTCTTCTCAGAGGACCCAGGTTTGATTCCCAGAATTCACATGATGTCTCACAACTATGTATAACACCAGTTCCAAAGGACCCAACAGGCATGCACATGGCACACATACATGTATGTAGGCAAAATATTCATACACATAAAGTAAAATGAGTAAATCTAAAATATTATAATACTAAAAACTAAAAAATAAGTAGGAAAGAAAATACTCTGTTATCATTTGCTTCAGCTGGAATTTGGGTTTTATGTGGCTTTTCAGAATACCCAGAATGACTTTCCTCTGTTCAGTTTTCTCTAAGAGCCAAGAACAAAGAAGCCCCACACCTCCTCAGTACCAGTGTTTCCCTTCCTCTCCAGCACCCAGCTCTAACAGAGGAAAATTTATAGTGAAATATAGGCAGCCATCAAAAATGAAGTACACCATCAATGGGGAATATAGCTTAGTGGCAGAACATTTGACCAGCATGCATGAGGTCCTAGGTTCAATCCCTAGTAGTGGGGGAAAAAAAAACCCAAATTGTTTATCACCCCAAGTGAAGGTGCTCAAGCACCTGGCTGGATTCAAGCACCAGCACCAAAAATTTAATTAATGAAAGTTAAAAAATAAGTTTTAGAAATAGTCAAAATGAATCTTTCTTCTCATTAAAGAGTTGGGGGCACTGGGAACGGCTCAGTTGGCAGAGCTACACATGCCTAGCATGCATAAAAGTCTGGGTTCAGTCCCCAGGTGTACAGAATCACATACACAGGGCATAGTGGCACACACCTGTTATCCCAGCACTTGAGAGGTGAAGGCAGAAGAATCAGAAGTTCAAGGCTACATAGCAAGTTTGAAGACAGCCTAGAATACATGAGACTTTATCTCAAAAAAAAGGAGGGCTGACCAAAATAATTTATAGCCATGGGTTTAATTATATAAAAAGACACTTTAAGATAATAAAGAGAAAAACTAAATTTGATGTTTATTAGGTTCATTTTTCACCCAACATATAAAAAATTTTTTTAGAATGTAGGTTTTAATTCTCATTACAAAATCTAAGTGTGTCGTTTTCAACATCCCAGAGGACTTGTAAGTTATAAAGCATTAATATGAATGGGAAATTAAGCTGGATTGAGTACAGAATAAAAGAGAAATAAAATTAAAATATTTAATCAGATACAGTAAAATTTCAAAAGAAGAGCCAGGTATAGTGGAGCCAGGCTGAACTCAGGAGAGACTGAGGTGGGAGGGTTTTGAGTTTGAGGTCACTCTGAGCTACACAGAAAGACCTTGGCTCAGAAAACTAGAGAAAAGCTGAGGACAGAGCTTATAGTAGAATGATGCTTTAAACCTCCAGTAAATAAAACAAGCTTGGTGGTACACATCTACAATCTTTGCATTTGCACGTGGGGAAGTGGAGGAAGGAGGATCAGGAGTTCCAGGTCACCCTCAGCTACATAGTAAGTTTGAGGCCAGCCCGGACTGCATAGAAAAACCTTGGCTCAAAAAAACCCAGGCAGGGGCTGGAGACGTAGTTCAGTTGGTAGAGTGTTCACCTAGCATATATGAGGACCCAGGTTCTCCTGCCAGCACTGCATTAGCTAGGCATGGTGGCATGTACTTTTAATTCCAGCTCTTGGGATGTAGAAGCAGGAAGACCAAAAGTTCAAGGTCATTCTCAGCTACATAGAGTTTGAAGTCATCCTGAACTACATGAGATTATCTATCTATCATCTATCTATCTATCTATCTATCTATCTATCTATCTATCTATCTATCTATCTATCTATCTCCATCCATCCATCTGGTTCTTGTTTTGATTTGGTTTTTGGAGACAGGGTTTCTCTGTGTAACAGTCCTGGCTGTCCTGGAACTCACTTTATAGACCAGGCTGACCTCGAACTCACAGAGATCTGTCTGCCTCTTCCTCCCAAGTGCTGGGATTAAAAGTGTGTGGCACCACAGTTGTTTTTGTTTTTTCAAGGCAGGGTTTCTCTCTGTAGGCTATCCTAGAACTTGTTCTGTAGACCAGGCTGGCCTTAGTCTCAGAGACTTGGCTAACTCTGCCTCCAAAGTGCTGGGCTTAAAGGTGTGCATCATCATGCCCTCTGTGTATGTGTGTGTGTGTGTTTTAAGAAAAACAAAACAAAACAAAAACAAACAAACAAAAAAAACAAAACAAAAAATGAGAGAAGTGATGAGAGAGAGGAGAGAAAGAAAAAAAATGAATGAATGTAAAGGTGTGCCATAAATCCTATCATGGCAAAAATGGAAGCTGTGCTTGAGTGATGCCTCAGCCCTGGGGCCCTGCAAAGTCACAGGAGTAGAATGCTGCCCTGTGAGGTGCAGGTCATGGTTATAAAGTACCTGTCATTCAATGTGCCTCCTTATTCATCTAGTAATTTGCACTGTACCTTTGAACCATGCTCCTAAAATGAGTCAGTTCCTAATAACTCCCAACCTTTTGGGGGCAATACTACTAATTCCTCAACTTGAGATACTTAGAAACATACCAAGAAACAAGGTTCCATTTTTCTTTTGCACATTATTTCTCATGATCCTCTCCACAAGTTCCAATGCCCAGGTAAGTGGAGACAGCCCTTATTCCCTGAGAGAGCACAGCTTCCTGAACCTCCCCTGTAGCCCATTCAACATTCTCAGACTTCACTTTCTCTGCCACTCTCATGTAGGTGGGATCATCTTTTCCCATTAAATTCTGTAAGTCTTTTTTTTCTTGGTTTTTCGAGACAGGGTTTCTTTGTGTAGCTCTGTGCCTTTCCTGGAACTCACTCTGTAGACCAGTCTGGCCTTAAACTCATAGAGATCCGCCTGCCTCTGCCTCCTGAGTGCTGGGATTAAAGGCGTGCGCCACCACCGCCCAGCTAAATTCTGTAACTCTTGTTACTCTTTACCCCAGTGCCAATCCCAAATCAAATTATGTATGTCTATATTTTCACAATCCCTTTACTGTGTTGTAGGTGAAGACCAGGTCTGCTGCAAAAGATGGCCATGGTTTCAGAAAAGCCCGTTTCCTGCATAGGTATCCAATACCCCATGCCAACTCACTTAGCCAATCAAGCATTTTAAAGCTTATCTCTAAAGCTTCTTCTTACATCCTTGTCTCACCAATCAGCCTTCAGCTGAGATGGGAAGACATTGGTTCCTGCTGCCACCTCTCCTCTGTCCTGTCCGTCTGGTAGTTCCTGCTGATGGGTCACTAGGACGCCTTCACCCAGCCTCACAACCACTCCTGAGACGTGAGGTTGACAGGTCTTTTAAAACTTTTATTTTTTATTTTTTTATCATCATCATTATTTTTTTTTCTTTTTCTTTTTTTTTAGTTTTTCGAAACAGGGTTTCTCTGTGTAGCTTTGTGCCTTTCCTGGAACTAACTCTGGGCTGGCCCAGGCTGGCCTCGAACTCACAGAGATCCACCTGCCTCTGCCTCCATGTGCCACCACTGCCTGGCAAAATTTTTAATTTTTAATCTCTCTCTCTCTCTCTCTCTCTCTCTCTCTCTCTCTCTCTCTCTCTCTCTCTCTCTCTCTCTCTCTCACACACACACACACACACACACACAGTTTGTGTGGGGGAATGTGAATACTTGTGGAAACCAGAGGTCTCAGCTCCTCCGGAGCTGGAGTTACAGGTGGCTGTGAGCTGACTTCTGTGGGTGCTAGAAACTAAACTTGGGTCCTCTACAGGAGCAGCAAGTGTACTCAATTGCTGAGCCATCTCTCCAACCCAACTTACTTTCTGTTGTTGCTGTCAGTAAAGTACCTCTAAGTGTTAATAGTAACAGTATATTCACCCGCACTACTGCCTAGTCCACGAGCATTTTTACCACACCAAAAGAATCCCACTACTCATTAGGTAACCAATCCTCATTTGTTCCCCAGGAAACCCCAAATTCTGCTTTGTGTTTATGAATGTTTTTGGATATGTCATATGAATGGAACCATGCAATATATGGATGGTCCTTTTATTTGGCTTCTTTGACTTAGCATGTTTTAGAGGCTCAACCATGTGGCAGCATGCCATCAATATCCCATTTTTCATGGCTAAATAATACTTCATTATAGGGACAGATCACAAATTGGCTTTCTAATCATCAGCTGTTATTAATTTTAATGTTTAAAATTATGTGGTGTTATTCATTACATTTCTCATAAGTATCTGAGAAGTAGAATTGGAATTTAAGGAACTGAGGCTGTTTTCAAACACAGCTGTTCCATTTTACATTCCTACCAACAATATATGAAACCTTCAGTTTTCTTTATTTTAATTAATTTTTTGAGAGAAGGTCTCCCTGGCTGATCTGGAACTCACTGTGTAGACAAGGCCTGCCCCAAACTCAGAGATTAGCCTGCTTCTGCCTCCCAAGTGCTGTGATTAAAGACATGTACCACCACACCTGGCTTGCTACATCTTACTAATATTGTTATCAACTACCTTTCAAAACAATTTTATTATATATTTTATGTATGTATATATGTACCCAAACTAGGGTGCACATGTGGAGGTCAGAGGACAACTTGTGAGAATCAGCTCTCTCCTTCCACTATGTGGATCCCTGTGATCCACTTTCTGATCCACTAAGAATGTGAAGAGCCTCTGCCACACTCTGCCGTTGCTATAACTTTGCCATATCTTCCATGACCATGATGGACCAAAGCTTGTGAGCCTAAAGAGCCCTTCCTCAAGGTTGTCTGGTTGGCAATAAGTACTTTTATTCACTGAACCATCTTGCTGGCTCTTGGCTGTTGTTTTAATTGTAGATGCTCGGCTGGGTGTGAAGTGGTTGTCTTGTGGTTTGGTTTGCACTTCCCAGTACTTTCCCGTGTTTCTGTCTTTCCTAACAGAGAGTATTGCCCCTGTAAACAAGAAATCTGCCTAGCCTCCCCACCAGAGCTGCCACCCCAACCACGGCACTATTGCATGCTGGGAATGTCTGCAGGAACAGGCCAGGCCTCGCTCTCTTGATGGCCTCTTGCTGTTCCTGTGTCCTGATCACAGCCTTGGTGTGCTCTCAAGTGCCTCACTGTGTGCTATAACGCAGTGCTTCCCTTTCTGACACAGTGCTGCTAAAAGTTTAAGAAACCTGCATTCATTCATTACAGGGTGTAAGAAGCTCTAGTCGCCAAGGATGGTGTCAGCATCTGAGGCACTGATCCCTCAACATGAGGGGCCATTGCTTTGGCCCCCTGAGCCAGTCTGACAACATGAGCATAAGGGTACCCACCGCCTCAGCTTTTTTTAATTTAAAAGTTATATTTGTATTTGTGCGTGCGTGCGTGCGTGCGTGCGTGCGTGCGTGTGTGTGTGTGTGTGTGTGTGTGTGTGGGTGTGGGTGTGTGTGTGTTTATATACACACATGTGCATATGCCTTAGGAGTGCAAAAGAGGGGGTCAGATCCCCTGGAACTGGAGCTGTAGGTCCTCTTAACCATGGAGCCATCTCTACAGTCCTTTCTTCCTTATCTTGAATTGCTTGGACACTTGATTTTTCTTCTAGGAAAAAAAGACCAATTTAATGGATTGGGAAAATTGGGTTGAAAATTTTCCAAATTCAAAGACTCAGAGGATGGGCAAAGTGATAAAGTGTAATGAAAAACATGTTGTTTCAGATTCAAATGTGTGTCCAAGGAATCAGGCAGCATTAAATGTTAGCCTAATAAGGATCTCATGACCTCACCTCTATGGGGTCTGTCACGGTTCAAACATGAAATATCTCCCACAGGTATATGCATTGGAACACGTCCCCAACTGGTGGTGCTGTTTTGGGAGGGTGTGGGTCTTTTAGATAAGGGGCCTATCAGGTAGAGTGGATGTTGGTGTTGGTCTGGAAGGGTATAGTTTTGGCACAAGCTCCCTTTCTGATCCACTAAGAATGTGAAGAGCCTCTGCCACACTCTGCCGTTGCTATAACTCTGCCATAGCTTCCATGACCATGATGGACCAAAGCTTGTGAGCCTAAAGAGCCCTTCCTCCTTTAGGTTGCTTGTGTCAGGGGCTTTATCATACTGGATAAAACCACCTGCTGCCAAGCCCAACAACCCAAGTTCAATCACCGAGACCTACATGGGAAGTGGGAGTCAACTCTTCCAAGTTGTCCTCTGGCCTCCACTCAAATGCCACAGCACATGTGCTCCCCCGCTTAAATAAATTAGACAGGTAATAATTTCCCCCCAAAAGCTAGAATAGCAGGTTGAAGAGATGGCTCAGTCATGTAAGCATAAGGACCTGCGTTCAGCACCCAAGCATCTATATAAAAAGCTGGGTGTGGTAGAGGTAGTTTGTACTTATAATCCCAGCACTGAGGAGGGGGAGACAGTTGGAACCCTAGGGCTCCATGACTAGCCAGTCTAGCCTCAACTGGTCATCCAGGTTCCAGTAAAGGACCTGTCTCAGAAAAGAAAAAAAAATTGTTCCAGGGGAATAATACCTGCACCTGAATACATGAAGTTGAATTCCAGCTTCCAATGGATGCGCATGTGCATGTGAGACACACACACTGGAATATGTAGTCATGCTGTAAACTGTTCCAAAGTTTCTGGCCCTATGGTGGCTGTGGTTTAATACTTTCTTTTATTCTGCTGAGTAATGATGACAGGATAATCTGACTGACATATAATAAAGCACATCAGAAAACTATCTTTTTGATGTATAAAAAATTAAACTGGTGCTTGGTGGTGGTGGCAGTGCATGCCCTTAATCCCAGCAGTTTTGGAGGTAGAAGCAGGTGGATCTCTGTGAGTTCGAGGCCAGCCAAGACTACAGAACAAGTTCCAGGACAGGCAGGGATACACAGAGAAACCCTGTCTCAGAAAAACAAACAAACAACCCCCCCAAACAAACAAACAAACAAACAAACCAAAACAAAAAAAATTAAACTGGAATATAGCACAAATCTTAAAAGTTCTTATTAATAAAAACAAACCTGGAGCCAGGTACTAGGGTCAATGCTGGAAGATCAGAGAAGCAGAACAAGCCACAGCCACCTCACCTTGCCAATTCCTCAGCTGATCCTGTTTCCTCAGACTGGAAGCCTCTGAGTCCTCATCCAAACGGATCTCAGCTGAACTGCTGCTCAAAAGCCTAAAGCTTAACCAGGCCTAGTTCCTGGTCTTCACGCCTTATATACCTTTCTGCCTCCTGCCATTACTTCCTGGGATTAAAGGTGTAAGTCACCATGCCTGGCTGTTTCCAGTGTGGCCGTGAACTCACAGAGATCCGGATGGATTTCTGCCTCCTAAGTGATAGGATTAAAGGCGTGTGTGCCACCATTTTCTAGTCTCTATGTCTATCTAGTGGCTGTTCTGTCCTCTGACCCCAGATAAGTTTATTAGGATGCACAATATATTGAGGGACATAATATATCACCACACTGGAACAATAAGCCACATAGCTGGTATCTTGTCAACTACCTACCAGCTAGCTAGTGACTAGCTAGTGACTAGAGGCAAGTGACTCTTTCCTGTTTCCATACCTGTGAAAGGGATAAGATGCTAATGACATACATCTCATAGGGTTGTTAGGACTACAGAGTCAGTGTATATACAGCACTAGGACAGCGTATGGCATGTTGTGGGTACCATCAGTTAAACATATGAATCAGTATGCTTCTTTTCATGTGAATGTGTGTGCAAAGGCCAGGGGTTGATGTTGAGTGTCTTTCTCTATCACTCTCCACATTATCACTCTCCACATTATTATTATTATTATTATTATTATTATTATTATTATTATTATTGAGACAGGGTCTCACTATGTAGCCCTGGCTGGCTGGAACTCACTATGTAGATCAGAATGGCCTTGAACTCATAGAGATCCATTTATTTCTGTCTCCTGAGTGCCAGGAGTAAAGGTGTGTGCTACTATGCCTGGATATATTATTTGAGACAGATCATTCACTGAACCAGGAGCTTAATGACTAGTAAGCTATGGGAATCCAAGGGGATCCCTAGTAAGACTTTACTGAGCTTGCTTTACCCAGCAGGGCTGCATAATGGGATGATTTGGCATGGGTGTGGTTGCCAGGTGTTTTGAAGGGTCTACACTTTGATCTTGAAAGGAGGAGGTCTTTTGCCTCTCCCCTTGGCAGTGTATAAAAAGTCCATTAGAATAAATCTTGAGGCAGCTGGGTATTGACCCAGGGCCCTCCCAAAGCTATCCCGTGTCTCTTTTTTCTCTGTCTATATTTCTTTTCTTTCTTTTTTTTTTTTAAAAAAAAGATTTATTTATTTATGTACACAGCATGTATGACTGCAGGCCAGAAGAGGGCACCAGATCTCATTATAGGTGGTTGTGAGCCACCATGTGGTTGCAGGGAATTGAACTCAGGACCTCTGGAAGAGCAGTCAGTGATCTTAACCTCTGAGCCATCCCTCCAGCCCCTCTCCGTCTATATTTCTATCTAATACTTCCTCATTCCTCTCTCCTCTCCACAAGAACCCTTTGACAGGTGGGAGCTAGTCTCCCATGGACTTTCACAGTAAGCCCCCAAGATTCTTCTGTCTTTGCCTGCTCTCCACATTTCCCCAATGCTAGCACTGGGGCTTTTATGAAGATGCTGGGATTCTGAACTCAGGTCTTCATGGTTACACAGCAAACATTCTACCTACTGAGCCATCTTCCTAACCTTGTATATTTCTTTTATTTCTTCATACTTTTTTTCCTGCATTTTATTTGTTGCTTTTTGTGTTTGTTGTCTTTCAAGACAGGGTTTCTTTGTGTAGCCCTAGCTGACATGGAACTCTGTAGACCAGGTTAGCTTCAAACTCACAGAGATCTGCCTGTCTCTGCTTCCCGAGTGCTGGAATTAAAGGCATGCGCCACCATACCTAGTTCTGGTCTTTTAAGACTAAAGACTATCAATTTGAAAATCAGTAAGAGAAAACACAGAGGTACATGCTTGTTATTTCCAGCAGTCAGACAGTTGCAATGGGAAGATTGTGAGTTGGAGGGCACCGGGGCTACATGAGACAGTCTCAAAAGTCAATAAAGGTAAAGAGGAAGGGAGGAAGCCCACGGTTTTTTCGTGTACTGATTAAAGTAAGAATCTGTTTTGTTTCCAATTTAAGAAGCTCAAGCCGGGCGTGGTGGCGCACGCCTTTAATCCCAGCACTCGGGAGGCAGAGGCAGGCGGATCTTTGTGAGTTCGAGGCCAGCCTGGGCTACCAAGTGAGCTCCAGGAAAGGCGCAAAGCTACACAGAGAAACCCTGTCTCGAAAAAAACCAAAAAAAAAAAAAAAAAAAAAAAAAAAAAGAAGCTGGTTTGGAGTCTGGGGAGATGGCTCAGTGGGTAAAGGTGCCTGCCACCAAGCCTCACAACCTGGGTTCAATCCTTGGAAACTACATTGTTTAAGGAGAGAACTGACTCTCTTAGTTGTCCTCTGCTCTCATACCAGCATGCGTGTACGCACACACACAAATAAATAAAATGCAAAAAGAAATTAAATACATAACTCAAAATAATGGAATAGCTTACTAAAGTAGAACAAAATAACACTGTCTAAATTTATGTAATGGTGAGATATTAAAAAAATCAAAACAAGTTTATAAATTTCCAGAAGAAAGTCTGTTTTTTGTTTTTGTTTTTTTTTAATAAATAAATGCAAACAACCTTTACTTTTTTTTCTACTTAAAAGATCACATTCTCTCCTGGCCATCTTCTGTTTTTTCTCTTTCAATGTTTTCAGTATTTTCTAAGTTTTAAAAATAAGTGTGTAGCCGGGCGGTGATGACGCACACCTTTAGTCCCAGCACTCAGGAGGCAGAGGCAGGCGGATCTCTGTGAGTTCGAGGCCAACTTGGTCTACAGAATGAGATCCAGGACAGGCACCAAAACTACACAGAGAAACCCTGTCTCAAAAACAAAACAAAACAAAACAAAACAAAACAAAACAAAACAAAACAAAAGTGCTATGAAATCAATATGGCAGTTTCTCAGAAAATCGGGAATCGATCTACCTTAAGACCCAGCTCTATCACTCCTGAGCATATACACAAAGGACACTCCATCCTATCACAAGGACACTTGCTCAACTACGTTCATAGCAGCTTTATTCATAATCGCCAGAAACTGGAAACAACCTAGATGTCCCTGAACTGAATAATGGATAAAGAAAATGTCATACATGTACACAATGGAGTGTTACTCAGCTATTAAAAACAGTGACATCATGACATCTGCAGGCAAATGGATGGAACTTGAGAGGCTAACAAGGAGGGCTGAAGGGGGGATGCAAGGATCTCGTTAGGAAGGGGAAATAGAACAGATTTCATGGGTGGACTGAGGGTAGGTGGGGTTAGGAACAGGAGTGATCAAGTGTGTGTTGGGGGGGGGGCAATAAATACCTGAGGAAATGACTAGAGTTGGGGGCCATTTCAGGGGTGAGGTGGAAACCTAGTGTAATGGAAACTCAATGGAATCTATGAGAGCAATGCTAGCAAAGTCTCCTAGCAATGGAGGACATGGAGCCTGAACTGCCATCTTCTGTAACCACGCAAGGCCTCAGTGGAGGGACTGGGACACCAACCGAGCTATAAAACCTTTGACCTACAGCTTGTCCTGCCTACAGAGTGTTCTGGGACTAGAGGGGCCTAGCAGAAACAAAGAGACCAGAGAGACTTCGTCCAGCAACTGATGGGAGCAGATACAGAGTTCCACAGTCAAAATCAGGCATAGCTCAGGAAGTCCTGTGGAGGATGGGGAGGAAAGATTGGAGGAACCAGAGGGGCCAGGGACACCAGAGAACATGGCCCACAGAATCAACTGAGTGAGACTCAAGGGGGCTTGCAGCAATCAGAGCTCCTGTAGAGGTCTGATCTAGGTCCTCTGCATATATCTTACAGCCAAGTAGCCTGGTGTTCTTGTAGGATTCCTAACAATGGGAGCAGGGGTGGTTGCTGACTCTTTTGCCTACTTATGGGACCCTTTTCCTCCTACTGGGTTGCCTCATCCAGTCTTGATGTGATGTGCTTGGTTTTATAGCAGCTTTTTATGCTGTGATTAGATGATGTCCCTGAGAGGACTGCTCTTTTCTGAGGTGAGACAGAGAAAGAGTAGATCTGGAGGAGAGGAGAGGGTGTGTGTGTGTGTGTGTGTGTGTGTGTGTGTGTGTGTGTGTGTGTGTATGGGGGAAGATGAGGGGAGAGGGGAGGAAAGAGAAACTGCGGTCAGGAAGTAACGTATGAGAGAAGAATAAAAAAGTGGGGGGGGGGGAAGTGCTGCTTGCTTTAGAGATCAGCCTGACATCCTACTCACACTGCGCTTGCCTCTTACGTATTAAAGGTCAGCATGCTGCCAATTTCAGCTACGGATATGGCATCAAGTTTTATGTGCCTGACTACAGGTCACACCCTGGCACCCCGAAGTCACGAATTTGAGCCTGAGTTATTATTTAACAGTTAAACACAATGGATTAGACCACTTTACCTGCTACACCCTGTCTACAGAACTACAGAGCTCCGAGTCTGTTCCTCCCAGCAAGCCCAAATGGTTAAGGATTGAGTTCCTTAGAGTGTTGTGGTTATTGGCATCCAGTCCTTAATGTCTGTTAAGCCCAGGCATTCAGAAACAGTTTTTCCTATCGACCCTCTGTCACGATCACTCATGTTGAAGCACCTGCATGATATTAAGGTTTGCTCTTTTTTTGAGACGAAGTCTCATGTGGCCCAGGCTGGTATGAAAACTCACTGTGTTGTTAAGAATAACCTTGAATGGGAATGGGGGTGGTGGTGGGCTGGGGGAAGGTGAGGGTGTGTGTGGGAAGGGGGAGAACAAGGGAATCCGTGGCTGATATGTAAAATTAAATTATAAAATAAAATTTAAAAAAAAGAAAAAAAAAGAATAACCTTGAATGTATGATCCTTCTCCTCCCTTTCCATCCCCCAAAAAGTGCTGGGATTTCAGGCATATGCCACAATGTCTGTTTTTATGCTGTTAGGGGACTGAAGCCAGGGATCTGTGTGTGTTGGGCAAGCATTCTACCAATTGAGTTTTGTACCCAGCACCCCTTGTTTTGTCTTGATATGTAACTTAAATCACTGGAAACATTAAGACCTAAAGTTAATTTGTTGTTTTTACTTTATTTTTTGTTCTGAGCAGGGTCTCACTAGATAGCCCAGGCTAGCCTCAAACTTGTGATCCTCCTGCCTCAGCTTCCTGAGTACTTGGGTGGTGGGTACCACTACATCAGTTGACTTCTATTTTCAAAGCCGGTTTAGGGTAAACCAGGTATGGTGGCATACAGCTGTAATGCCAGCATTTGAAAGGCTGAGGCAGGAGGACAAGAGTTTGAGGAAAGGGCTACATAGTGTGACCCTGTATCAAAACAAACAAAAGGAATTACTCAGGAATAATTTCAACAGCACTTGCTGGCTTCTCATACAACTCCATATAAGGACCCACAGCATCTTTCCTGTGCTTTAACAAACTGTCACATCCTTTCAAGTTTGGATATGCTTCGATATGTATGAAAAAGATGGATGATGCAGCTCAGAGGTAGAGCTACATTTGCCTGACATGTGCAAAGCTGAGGGTTTGAGTCCCAATATGGGGGGTGGGGTAGGAAAAGGCAAACTCAAATTCTTCTCTTATATTTTCGAAACACAGAATGCTTTGTGACCAGGCTCACACACCCCCAGAAAGCAGTTCTGCACCAGATGACAACTGGGTGGCCTCAAATTCAATTCTGACACCGTCTACCTGAAGACAGTGACAGATCTCACCAGCTGAGAGCTCAGTCTCACAAGGTTGCTCCTATTGCACAGCTGATAGAAAGCAGATTATCTCTTTCACTTGCACCTGCCAGCTATAAGCTGGGGTTCCCACCCTGTCTTCCAAGGGTTTGGCATGGGGGTCTCCCAGAACGGGTAAACATTACTGGTTCATTAGAAGAACTCTTGGCCAGGTAGTGGTAGCACTATCTTTAATCCAAGCACTCAAGAGGAAGAGGCAGGTGGATCTCTCTCAGTTTGAGGCCAGGTTAGTCTACAGAGTGAGTTCTAGGACAGCCAGGGTTACAGAGAAATTCTGCCTCAAAAAAAAAAAAAAAAACCAAAAAAACAAAAACAAAAAAAAACCCCAAAAAACAAAAAACACAAAATAAACAAACAAAGTAAGGGCTCCTAGAGGGACACTTAGAGCAAGGGGACAGGCTCCCTCTCCCTCCCTGGGCACTACGCTCCATGACCAACCTGTCTAGAGCTCCCCTTGACCCAGTCCGTCTTATAGAAGCTTCTTAAGGTAGCCACGACTGGTTAAATCACTTGCTGGCAAACTGCCCCCATCTTGAGCCTCGGGAGTCCCAGTTGTCAGTCAGCTGCTTAGCATACAAGGACTTATCCCTCCAGAGACTGAGAGTCAAAGGTAAGAAGCTCTATGCTACTAAGCTGGACAAAGATAAAAAATTTACTTCACAGCAGGTATCACAAAAAGCTTCTAACGTTCTATCCTTTGTGGTTATGGTGTTGAAATGTCTTGAGGAGTTCCTTTCATGTGAAGGGATTTTGCTAGCATCATTTTCTCAGAAATATCTTCATCCTTTTCATCACAACCACTTCCTTCAATTATGCTAATAAATCTGGGCTTCTTTTAGTTCCTGAGGTTGCATGTGCAGAGTCTGCTGAAAGAGAGCAGGACAACTGGCTCAGTCAGCTACGGCTTATCAATTCCACTGGCATTTGGTTACAGGCTATTGTTTTTCATTTCTTTTCTATTTTAATCTGTGTGTGTGTGTGTGACCATGGAAAAATGTGTATTCTTACAAACTCACATTACCTACTTTATGGATGAAAAGAATGTTAAGGAAGAACACTAGTAGTTGGCTGAGTTTCCAAATGTTTGTGAAGTGGGGACTAGAGGCATCTTATAGTCTTTGATACTTTAGAAGCCGGGAGGCACAGTATCTCATTTCCTCTTCAAACAACCTGCACAGCATGACCTTCACCTCCTTTAAGCACGCCCAACCCACCCATAAAGGTCAAGTGTTGCTCAAGCTCTGCTGCACCCCGTAGGCAGCAACAAACTGTCAACATACTCTATTGGAGGTCTCTCCAGTAACAAGCAGCCTCCCACCTAGAGGTCTCAGCACAGTAAACAGTAGCCTGGCTTCATTGTCCTGGGCACAGGGTCTTTCCCTGGCTACAGCTGGATGGTGTACACGCTACAATGAAGGCAGCTGGACCTGTCCACCTCCATAGGGATCTTGGGCTTCCCGAGTGTTGCTCTGTCTTGTTTGACTACAAAGTACATCTCCAGGGAGACTGACCCATTGTGGTCACCATGGAGGTGGGTAATCTCTTACCTCTGCAGAGGAGGTAATTGCTAAGTTTGTTCTTAGGCCTAGCAGCCACCCCTAAGGGATCATTGCACCTGCAAATCATTCAGAAAAAATTCACCCAGGAATGAATGGAATGACTAAAGACACCAGGTGATGGGGGAAGAACTCCTCCCCTACATTTTCAGTGAGAATTTAATGAGACCCAAATTTGGGTGAACAGTAAGACACTGTGTGTGCGCGCGCGCGCGCGCGCGCGCGCGCGTGTGTGTGTGTGTGTGTGTGTGTGTGTGTGTGTGTGTGTGTGAGATTTACCTGTTATTTAAATATCACTAATTTCTTGACTCCTGTTATTAGCAGACAGATCTGGAGGAACCATCCTTTTCAGGGGGAACTGGTCATCACTAAATATACTGGCCAGGCCTGCTCTGCCACTAAGATTAAATTTGACAACTTTCTCTCTCTCTTTTTTTTTTTAATTTTAAAATTACATAAAAATTTGAGAGGTTGGGCAGTACTTGCCACAGTGTGTATACATGTAATGGTCAAAACACAATTTGCAGGAATTAGTTCTCTCCTCCTATCATGTGAGTTTGAGGGAGCAAACTCAGGTCTTCAGACTTGATGGTAAGTGCATCTTGCCAGCCCACTCACTGTTCTGAGTTAGGGTATGACTATGTAGCCCAGGCTAACCTTGAACTCAGGATCCTGAATGCTGGGAACACAGGCAGGTGCCACCATGCTTGGCTTCACCTCTTTTCTGAAAAGGCCCCTAATGTTGAGGATTCAGTGGCTCCTGGGCTGGCCCTTTTCTCTCCCATGTGTCTCAGTACCAGTACAGAGAGGTAAAGAACTCAGATTCTAAAGTCAGACTGCCAACTAACTCAGTGATCTGAGCTGGTGGCAAGTACTTAGTGTGGGCTATTACTTCTACAGTGTGACTGGAGATGGGTCTTATATTTCTCACTGGGAAAAGTGTGCTAGACAAAGTGGGGCACACTATCTAGCAGCACACTCTTTAGGAGAGACTGTACAGGCATATGGCAATAGTAGATAGATGTACACAGTAGTAACTTTATGGGCAATATTTTTAACTTTTCTCTGTTTTCTTAATTTTCAGTCACAAGGCTGCAGGAATCACACAGGAAAGCAGCTACTGAGCAGAAGAAAGGAAGCAGACACAGGAAAACTACCCTGGAGTCCATAGTCACAAGTCATTCAAAGGTAAGCAATAAAACTCAGTAGGTGGAAGAAACAAAAAGTCCCTAATGCTCTTCTTCCTTCCTGGTTAGATTCTTGCCTCTAAACAGAAACACATGGGAAGGGCAGCTGTGGCCTTCTGGGAAAAGAAGCACAAGGGGCCCAGGAGAACAGGTGACAGGGTCTGATGTATACAAATGCTGGGCAAATGCACACCAGCCCACATGGGAAGAAAAAAAAATCCATGCAAAATGCAGAAGCATCACAAATGTCTGCAGGGAACATTTGTGTAATGTCTTCCCCTTCACCCCAAACCACTGAAACCAGATCATTAATGCCAGAGACGCCTGCTATCAGGACTGTCTCCTAACAGCTGTGCCCTCTCCTCTGCAGTCCTTGGCCAGCCACACCAAGGAATCTTTCTGGCAGCTGGACATGGATGAGTGTGACCTAACCTGGGTCTGGAAGGAGGAGGGATGTGTGCTGGAGCTTCTGGGCAAGGGTTCCTCCTTTATAGAAGGACACGCCTGAGAAGACATTTTACTTCCTGTACTTGCAGACAATGAGAAGACAAATGTGATAATCAGACTGGTAGCCATCTTGGGGCCATGGGGAAATGGGTATTAAGACAAGAAAAAGAGATGGAATCTGAGTCCTTGGTGATGATTAACTAAACAGGAACTTGCTGCTCCTGGCCTTACATGGAATAATAAACATGCCTATTGCTTAAATCACTGTAAGCTGGACATTTTGTTACGTTTGAGCAAAAGCATACTAAATTATTCACATAGCAACAGATGAACTGATGCTAAGTGGAATTGCCTAAATGAAACCATCACAGCTAAAAATCCACTCCATCTTTACCAACAGAAGTTAATTCAAAAGACACACTGAATGAAAAACTTGAAATGATTCATGGTTTCACTGAAGTTATACTGTAGTCTTTGTGCTGGGATGGAACTCAGGGCTGTTTGTGTGCTAGCCAAGTACTGTACCCCTAAGCCATATTCCAGTCCTTCGTTTAAAGTTTTTCTAAATTTACATTAATTAAGTGTGTGTGTGTGTGTGTGTGTGTGTGTGTGTGTGTGTGTGTGTGTATGTATGTGCTCAGGCGCAGACCACAGGACACGTGGAGGTCAGAGAAAAACCTTAAGGAGTCAATTCTCTCCTTCTACTATATGGGTCCCTGGAATTGAACTCAGGTTGTCAGCCAGCAGCACACACCTTTTCTGCTAAGCTATCTTGCCAGCCAGAGTCCCACTCCCTTTTTTGGAGACAGAGCCTCACTATATATAGCCCAGGTTGACCTTGTGATCCTTCTGCCCTAGCTTCCAAGGTGCTGGGATTACAAGCATGTGTCACCATGCCTGGCTTCTCTTTAGTCTTAGTGCTGGCTAGTTTTATGTCAACCTGACACAGGCTAGAGTTATCTGGAAAGAAGGAACTTCCATTAAGAAAGTGCCCCAACTAGGCTGGCCTGTGGTGCATTTTCTTCATTGATGATTACTGTGGGAGGACTCAGCTCACTGCAGGTGGTGCTGTCATCCCTGGACTGGAGGTCTTTGGTGGTATAAGAAATTAGGCTGAGCAAACTGTGAGGAGCAAGCCAGCAGGCAGCTCTATATCAACTCCCGCCTCCAGGTTCCTGCCTTGTTTGAGTTTCTGTCCTGACTGCTTTTGATGATAAACTGTGATATGGAAGTGTGAGCAAAATATATTCTTTCATCCCCAAGTTGCTTTAGGTCAGGGTGTTTTATCACAGCAACAGAAACCAAACTAAGACAGTCCTAAATAAACTTTATTTTTCATAAGGTAATGAGGACCAGTACCCAAAGGCTATAACCACACAAAATATTGGGAAAACAAAAGAAACACAATCTAGCTTTGGTTATTTATTCTTTCTTTTGGGGGGCAAAGGTGTGTACAGGTACCTGTGAATATGTGTGCATGTCTGTGGAGGTCAGAAGTTGATATTATGTGTCTTTATTTTTGAGACAGGGTCTCTCACTGAATCTGGGGTTCACCTATTAGGGGAGACTGCCTGACCACCAAGGCCCAGAGACACGTGTCTCTGCCTCCCTCCTAGTGATGGGATTGTAGTATGTGCTGCCATGCTCTGCTTTCCCATGAGGGCTAGGGATCTGAACTCAGGTCCTCATGCTTGTGTGCCAAGTAATTTGTTCACATTTCTCTAGTCCTTTTTTCTCTTCTACTCTTTGAAAATGTGAATTTTCTGCTCCTCTTCCATACAATTTAAATGGATATAGTATGGCATTTTAAACAATACCAAAATAAAAACTATCCAAGCCAAAAATAGTTATTATTAGGTTCCCCCAAAGCAAGGTTACCGAGGTGAACTTTTTATCTAGGGAAAAAGCCATAAATGGGTAAAAAACTAGTAAATCAGAGACAGTGGACATAAGCAATAGGACAACTTGAAACAAAGCAAAACTTGGAAGGAGCTTTACTTCCATTTCCTCTTCATAGAAGGAACCTGCACCTTCATAACATACTTTCCCCACTGAAACTGGAGTTTCAAGGTGTTGTTTATAACAACACTGTTACTGTGGAAATAGTTGATTCAGTGTTATGAACTTGCAGCTGAATAAAGTAAGGTGTGGAACAGAAGTCTTATTTAAACAGTGGCAAGACCCATAAAACATTAAAATGGCACACTGAATGGTGGTGAGTCAGAGCACCATATGTTTTAATGTGAGGGTCATACTTTTTTCCCCCTGCTGCCTGGCACAATGGGATGCTTCTTTTTAATATAAGCTTATTTTTGGAACCCTATTATCATCTCAGCTGCTTCTGGAACCCCAAATATCTGAAAGATTGCTATCTGCTATGTAAGGCAGGCTGCATGTCTTTAAACTGATGGTGCTTCAGAGTTGCTACCAGTCATCATGACACTGGGAAGTCACAACACTCACAGAACACGAGCTGGGGGTTCAAAAACCATATGTGATCGATTCTATGAACCACGGCAGTGCTGCCACTAACCATACAACATCACTGCAGATGTACACTGTGCCCTTTGTCTACTGCTTCTCCAACTTGTTAGGCATAAAGCAGCCGGAGCACACAAACCCAGCCTGTCCCCACCCTGCCACCAGCATCAAGGCTTGTTCCAGCCTATGAATGGGGTCAATGAGTTTCTCAGGCAAGTCTGAAAAGCCTCAAGACTACTGGACACTGAGTAGAGGGCATGTCACTCTTTACACACACACACACACACACACACACACACACACACACACACACACACACACACACACACACACTCTCTCTCTCTCTTTATTATGTTTTCCAGAATCCTTAAAGCAAATTCTTAGCATCCATACAATAAAACACAGCCCATAAATTGTAAAGACATGTGACATGTGGGTCTACTGGCAAAGTAGCCCTGCCCTGCAGGAGATGACCGCAACGCAGTGGCATAACTCTGTAAATAGAAGCCCAGCTTCCCTTGGCTGTGGTGGGGGCTGCCCAGGGTGTGGCTACCCTCCTTGCCTGCACAGGGGATCCATTCATACCAGCAAAACCGGAAAAATCACAACCAAAGGCAACTGGGGAAGCATGGGAGCCAAGAGTACAGCATAAAGGAGTCAAGGAGTCATTTTCCACAAGCTGAGTCACCGGAAGCACTTGGCCTGGTCAGAGGCCTGTCTCACCCACCTCGGTTCAAAATGTAGGCCACAGTTCTTCAAGTTGGAACTTCAGGGATCTGAGGTGACACGCCAGAACCCAGGCAGCAAAGGCAGGAGCAGAGATCCTAAGAGGCCTGGGAAGGGGCCTCTACCCATCCCCTAGGCCCCTCTAAGGCTTTGCCTGCCCTCCAAAAACCTCTCCATTTTCATGAGTCAGGGTGAACTCAAACTACAGTGCCCAACCAGTTCCCTTTTGGGTTCTTGTCACCTGACACACTCTTATCAAACTCCTAGGACAGCAGGTTAGGTTTTTGTAAAAATGGATGGTCAGCTCACCTAGTTCTGTTGATACTGGAGACCCAGTGGCAATCTCACCGATCTTGGCCACTCCATCGTAGTAGGCCTTTCCAGCCAAGATCATAGCTAGACAGGAATGCAATACACAAAATCATTACTCAGACAAGGAAAGGATGAAGTAACACAGGTTCAACATCCCAGGGTGCCTCTGGCTACAAGAAGTTCTAGACCAACTGTTTCAGTGGGTAAAGTTCCCAAGGCCCTGCCTGCTCCTGATGTCAGTTCCAGGGCATATGTTCCTGACATCAAACTGACACTGGGAACAGACACATACAGATACATACAGGTCAGTCATGCCATTACTCAAGGAGTCTTGAATTCAGTGGCCTAGGAACCTGTTTCATGAAAGCACATTTTTTTTCCCATTAAAAAAGAGCCAGGTCTGCTGGTATAGGCTTAAATTTCAGCTACTCAGAAGGCTGAGGCAGGAGGAATTCAAAGCCTACCTAGGCTTCAGAGTGAGTTCAAGGCCAGCGTGGGGAACTTGATGGGACTCTATCTCAAAATAAAAATAAATGTGCTGAAGATATGAAGAGCAATTGCCTAGAATCCCTGGTGAGGGTATGGCTCAGTGCAGAGAGCTTGCCTAGCATGCACTATACCCTGGGTTCAATCCTTAATACTGTAAAAAAAAAAAAAAATCTGAGTCACAACTAACCAACACATTTGCTACTGGAGTAAAAAAAAAATCTATGAAATTTGAAATACATTAGCATTCTAAAAATTACAGACTTATCTAAAAAATAACCATATGTTCTCCTTCCTTTTCCTTCCAGCAGAAACAAGCAAAGGTTTTATTGCAGCAGAAGCTAGGTTCTAATCATCCTAAAATATAAATAATAGTTTTAAAATGGAGTTTAAAATACTCTTGCAGAGGACCCAAGTTCAGTTCCCAGCATCCATGATGGGAGGCTCACAACCACTTGTAACTCAAGTGCTGAGGGCACCCTCACTCACATGCATACACATATACACAATTTAAAATAATTAAATTAAACATTTTAAAACTGTTTTCTTCTTCAAACTGGCCCTGAAGGGTATTTGGACAAGGTATGTGCCCTGGTGGAGATGAAGGCTGCCCATCTGTAAAGTTCTCTAATAAAGTCAGTGTGGGTCAGGTGGCGGTGGTGCATGCCTTTAATCCCAGCACTCAGGAGGATCTCTGTGAGTTCGAGGCCAGCCAGAGCAAGATCCAGGACAGGCACCAAAACTACACAGAGAGACTCTGGTTCGGGGCGGTGGGGGCGAGGGGGGGGGAGAGTCCGTGTGGGACAGATAAATCGCAGTCTGGCTTCTTTAGCTTTACAGGCAATTCAGCTGGAGAATGGTGTATGACAGACAGGCATTTCAACAAGATCCAGCCAAAGCCAGTGTGATTCTGGAGGAAAAAAATCTCCACCCTTCCCCTAAACTCAGAGACTGCTTTCATACACAGAAATCAGTTTTTCCTGGCGCTCTGGAGAGCATAGAAACTTGTTACTAAAAGGGCCTCTGGCCCATTCTCTTTACCCACAGAACAGTAAGTGCTTTACCACTGAGATGATACATTCTCAATCCTTTAACTGTATTTTTCATTTTGAGACAGGGTCTCAATTAAGTTTTCTAGGCTACCCTTGACCTTGTAATCCTCCTGGCTTTAGCTTCTCAAGTATCTGGGATTATAAACCTATGCCACCAGGCCAGGCTAAAAAGTAAGTTGTCATCCATCCAACCATCCATCCATCCATCCATCCATCCATCCATCCATCCATCCATCCATCCATCCATCCAACCATCCATCTATCTATTGTATGTGTCTACTCATGAATGCATGTGTGGAAGACAGAAGACAACCTTGGGTGCCTACCTCCTTTAAGACAGGGTCTTTCACTGGCCTGGAGCTAACCAATTAGGCTAGACTGCAGAGCAATGAGTCCCAATCCAGTGGTCTGCTTCTCTCTGCATCATCAGTGTTGGAATTACAAGCCTGTGCCACCATACCTGATATTTTTACATAGATGGTGAAGAATAAACTCAGGTTCTCATACTTGAGACAAGCACGTTACCTGCTAAGCAATCTTTCCAGTCCCTATTTGTTATATTAAGATAGAAAATCATATGTGTGTGTATGTCTGTGTGTGAATGTCATGTATATTTGGATACCTGCAGAGGCTAGAAGAAGACACTGGATCCCCTGGAGCTGGAGCTATAGGCAATTGTGGGATGTCTGATGGTGATGGGAACAGAACTCAGGTCCCCTTCAAGACCAGCAAGTGCTCTTAATTGCTGAGCCATGTCTCCAGCCCCTATTTGTATTTTTAAATCTCACATGCTAATGAAGCACTGTATCATTAAGCTACACTACCACAACACTAAAAGATTGACTTTTATGGGGAACTTTTTTTTTTTGTTTTTTTTTCGGTTTTTTTCTCTGTGTAACTTTGGTGCCTGTCCTGGATATCGCTCTGTAGACCAGGCTGGCCTTGAACTCACAGAGATCTGTCTGCCTCTGCCTCCCTAGTGCTGGGATTAAAGGCGTGTGCCACCACCGCCCTATGGGAAACTATTAAAAAGATCAGATAATTCAGGTGTAGCTGAAGGTATTACAGGCCAAATTCCTGCCCCTGTAATTTTTTTTATATTTCAGCATTTACTATAGTTTTAAAAAGTATAAATAAATGGGGCTGGAGAGATGGCTCAGTGGTTAAGAGCACTGGCTGCTCTCCCAGAGGGCCCCGGTTCAATTCCCAGGACCCACATGGCAGCTCAAAACTGTCTGTATGTAACTCTAGTTCCAGGGTATCTGACACCTTCACACCAATGCACATAAAATAAAGTTAAATAAATTAAATATATATAAATTAAGGATTTTATTGTATCTGCATGTAAGTTTAAGAAATGCAATGTTCTGCTATATTACTATTTTATAAGACTGGAGAAGAACTTACAGTGTAATTATCAATAACAGACAGCATTTATATAGACTTTTCAAGTCATTACTTCGCTAATCTACTGACAATGTTAAGACAAGGGTGGGTAATGTTATCAGCTCCTTTTGCTAAAGGGAGTGGAGTGGAGACATTTCAGGCTGTCCCCAAGGTCAATGTGAGTCAGCCACAGTGCACACAACTCCTGCTGAGGTACTTCACTTCCTCAGTCTAAATCACAGTGCTTTGGCTGGAACTGAAGAAAAAGCAACTCCACCTAAAAACAAGTGTGCTGCCAGTGAAATGTCAGGTCAGTAGATGTGTTGGAATGAGAGGTTTAAGTTGTAAAGTACTGATAAATTGAAGAGCACATTAGTGGAGAGCTGTGTTCAGGATTACACAACAGTTAAAATTTCTGGTTTACACCCACACATTAAATTGAGATTTTTTTTTTCATTAACTGTTGACTTATATTTAAAACCATGTAACCTCAGTCTTTCAAAGTAGTTTTACTTTTATTATTTTTTTTTTACTTTTCACATTTAAAAAATATTTGCTTTGCTTTTATAAAGCTAAATTAACTTAAAAACCACATAACTTATGTGCGTTTGTTTCTTACTATTTAAGGAAACCTATGAATTGTAATTTTTTTTTTTTTTTTGGTTTTTCGAGACAGGGTTTCTCCGTGTAGCTTTGTGCCTTTCCTGGAACTCACTTGGTAGTCCGGGCTGGCCTCGAACTCACAGAGATCTCTGCCTGGCTCTACCTCCCCCAAGTGCTGGGATTAAAGGAGTGCGCCATCACTGCCTGGCCTATAAATTCTATTTTAGTGATTATAGCTCTGGTGGTCCTTGGAACATACTATGTAGACCAAATTGGCTTCGAATTCACAGAGATTGACCTACCTCTGGCACCCAAGTGCCTGGATTAAAGGCATGTGCCATGCCTGGCTGATAATATTTTTCTTAAAATATAGTTTCACTGGGTTACTGTTCTACTAAAGACTCCATGGATCTCCCACAAGCCCACATTCTACAAGCTCATGATAGATTTTTATAGTAATAGTTTCAGTGAACTACACCCCTCCAGATTTCCAGTCTGTGGTTTCCTGAGACACTGGTGATGGAACTTGATTTGGCCAGTGTAGCATCAACAAGCATGGCTTACACAGGAACCTAGTAAATGCTAGGCCTTTAAGGCTAGTGCTGCTATAGTAAGGGCCCAGTGTGGTTTTGATGGAGAAAGGCCATCCGAAAACAGAGTATGTCAAGCCCCCCAGTGGAATGTGCCTTGAGACTCCAAAGAGCTAGCTACCTTGCCTTTACAGGGGAAACAGAAAGTGGCATCTTAAGCCACCCAGTCTGTGGGCAGCTGCAGTATTTTCTTTAATAGGTGCCTGGTGCAACACACTGCAGTGCATGGCTAAGCTGACATTGTCCAGTCCTACTTCTCCCCAGTTTAGGGTGGCTCCCAGGGCTCATATTTTCTGCTTGAAGCAGTGTGTCTGCTGATATCTCCTATCTATTAGTTAGCTCAAGCTCTTGCAAGGTTTCCTGCCTGCTCTGGTCCACACCAATCACGACTGCTCTGCTCACTGCTGACAATGGTCTAGGTTTCTCTCTCAGCCATTCACATGTCACTCCACCTTTATAATCTATTGACTGCACTTCTGGCTGACATCCTCATCTGTACTCCAAGTTCTTACCAAGGGCTTCATAAATGTATCTAAAATTATCAGTGGCTTCTGATATATATCTAGATGGCCTGTAGAAGTTCTGGGAATACTTATCAAGTACAGAATCATCTCTAGGAGGTGATGAAGTGGTAAGAGCCCTTTGGGAGAAGTCTTGTTAACAGGAAGCTAGGCTGCAAGCAGCTCACTTAGTCTATAGCTATGCCTTAGAAAGTAGTTCAGGCTACACAGTAAAAAAAAAAAAGTTCTACAGTGTTCTCCCTATGAAAACTGGAAACAGTGATGACTTTGTGGCCCAGTGATTTAGCAATCGCCAAGGGGCAGCGGGAAGGTCAGCCTCTTACTCTCAGAGGAAGGAAAGTGCCTATAGAAGGCAAAGACACTGTTGGGAAGAGAAGCAAGATCCTAGAACTGTTATATTTCCTGGTACTGAAAGCTGTACATAAAAATACACAGCCATGCAGTCTACTTTTCCAGTGACTGCAACTATCACGTTTCTTGCCATCCACAGCTTAGGGCCTAGGCAGTAAGTACACTGTCTTGCTGGGCCACATTTTTAGGGTGGTTATCAATGTATTCTAATAGCATTCACTTTTAGTAGGAGTGCAGGAGTGGCTGCTTATAAACCTCAGTGAAAACCTTTTCAAGATAGCTAGCAACCTGGGTCCCAAAAGAGAGGCAAATATCAACAGTCGAATTTATTTATTTATTTGTTTGTTTGTTTGTTTGTTTGTTGGGAATTGAAATTAGGGCCTCATTCATGTTAAATAAGTACTTCTCCAGCTTGCACATGATCCTGCAGGTACATCCCAGCTAGCTGGTTGCTTGCCTGAAAATCCTCATCTGTCCCTCTCTCCCTCTCCCCATCTCTCTATTTCTTTTTATAATTTATTTAATTTTATTTTATGTGCATTGATGTAAGGGTGTCAGATTGCCTGGAACTGGAGTTACAGATATTTATGACTTGCCATGTGGATACTAGGGATTAAACCCAGGTCCTTCAGAAGAGCAGCTAGTGCTCTTAACCTCTGAGCCATCTCTCCAGCCCATCTATTTCTTACCTTCCTTCCTTTCTCTCTCTGTCTGTCTCTGAGATAAGCTCTTGCTTAGTTGCCCAGGCTAGCCCAGAACTTGTAATCCTTCTACCTCAGACTCCCAAGGAGCTGGGATTATACACTTGGGCTACTGGGCCTGGCTTCAAACTAGTTTCAGTGAAGCACTTACTTTGAAATGATAATTGAAGCATAACCTTTAATGTAGATGTTATTCCACTGAAGTTAAAAATATTATTTTTCATGTTACTATTTTAAAAAAAGATAATCAGCAAGGTGTTATAGTGGCTCACAGTTGTAATCTTGGCACATGGGAGGGTGGGAAGGGAGATTGCCTAAATTCAAAAGCTGGCTAACCTATGTTACAAAGTGAGATTCTGTCTCAAAACAAAAAAGTAATCTATCTAGAGGCAAGAAATTCTATACAGCTAAATGAATGATGCTCACGTAGCAGGACACTAATGTTCAAATGTTGTTGTGTCGCCCTGACTGATTTTATTATGTAGACCAGGCTGGCCTGGAACTCACAGAGTTCCACCTGCCTTTGCCTCTCAAGTGCTGAGATTGGAGGCATGTGCCACCGTACCACAAATATTCAAATGTTTTAAGTATAAGTTATCAGTTCATAAAGATTTGGTTTACAGAGTAGAAAAGTTCATGGAAATGATATTAAAGCCTAATTTTGTATATCAGAAAGCACAATTTTAAAGTTAAAATGTTACTTATAGTACTTCACAATTACTCAATTAACTCACTTCAAATATATTAGTACCATCCTGCACTGCCACTGCAAAAATCCTGTAGTAAGTTATAAAATTCCATTTAAAGATATTTTAAAAATGCAGTGTTAAGTATTTAAAGATACTTATGTTAACAGATTTTATATGTGCTTTACATTAATTGCTATAGAAACAAATCAAAAGACTTACCATTCACTGCTTTTTCATAATTTTTTCCTAGGTTTATTAAGTTTCGTAGTCCAGGATTGAATTGTTCCATAACATTCTGACAGACAAACAGACAAAACAGACAAATTAATAAACAAAAGAGGGAGGAATATCTAGATTCTATCACTATCAGGCTGAGAATTCCTATATAATACAATGTACAACAATAAAATCTCAAATGTTCTTTTTTTTTTTTTCTTTCCAGACAGGGTCTCAGGAATCCCAAGACTGGCCTGAATTCGCTACAGATCTGAAGATAACCTTGAACTTCTGTCCTTCCTGCTTTCAGCTCCTAAGTGCTAGAATTACAGACGCGTACCACCATGCCTGGTTTACAGTTTGGAGGATCAAACCTAGGGCTTCACATATGCCAACTGAGCCAAATCCTTAGCCTACAAATAATGCAGATGTAAAAATCTCAATGAGCTCGATTTTCTGACCAGATTGAACAGGCAGCAAGGTGGATATAGCCTAGCAATTTTCAGTTGCCCAAGGACTACCTACAATCTGCTATAAAGGAAGCAATCAGCAGACATTCACATCTCTATCATACCCCAGGGGGCTATGAGCCTGGAGACCAAAGAATTCTCTCTGGTACAAGTATATTGCTCATGGCCCTAACTCTAGCATTACGAAATAGTCTGCTTGAGCAGCTACCTCAGTTTAATTTATAATTAAGGGTAAGGGTAATGTTTTGGCTATGGAGTACTTAAAAACTTCAGGGTAATCTTGCTTTCATTTTGCTTAAACCTGTACAGTACAGACAATAAGCCACTCCCAGGGCGCTGACTTTATGACCAAGAATACATTAACATATGGTGACTATAGATATTTGCTCCATCTTGGATCAACAAGTTGCCCTATATTCATCCTTCCAAATGGACCACTCTGGTATCCCCACTGCTTCTCCCATGTAGATGACCAAATGATAAAAGATGGAAAATGAGCCAACACTCAATGAGTCAGATGCTTCACATCTTTCAGAAGGAAAAAAAGGCTCTGCATTAGTAACTAGGAATAGAGAACTTACAGTAATTGAAGAGTGATAAAAATCATAAAAAGCCCACACCTCATGCTTTCTCCATCATGGCTATTACTCCCAAGAATGCTTCCAATCACATGGTTACTCTCCCCTTTATTCCACCATTTTGACTATTCACTAATCTTCAATTTCAACAGTAACTTCTGGTTCCCTCTTACAGTTCAGGAGGACCTACTTCTCTATTACACTCCTCATTCTTCCTGTTTAATCGACAACTGGTCAATCATATTTATTATGACTGTAAATATTGGTTACTACAATTCAAGGAATGTACTAAAGATCACATTTCCTTTCTTAGTAATGCCTTCTTGTTTTTCCTGGAATAATTGGCTTGCCCCTCTTCCCTCTTGCTTCCACGTATCCACCCTAAGTCCTTTCCCATGCAGTGTCAGATCAAGCACACAGGCACTTCATTTCTCAAACACACAGAATAGCCAGCTGATCTCACATCTCATTTTCCCCTCCTAAAACTTCCTCTAAGGACTCTCTGTCCTCTCCCTCAGCTTTATCTGATTTCCCCCAAGTCTGCCAGGCTGTTGTCCTTGCACGTTCCTATCTGGCTGCCTATATCAGAGCTCTCATTCTCAGCCAGCGGGTGGTGGCCCACGCCTTTAATCCCAGCACTTGGGAGGCAGAGCCAGACGGATCTCTGTGAGTTCCAGGCCAGCCTGGGCTACCAAGTGAGTTCCAGGAAAGGCACAAAACTACACAGAGAAACCCTGTCTCGAAAAACCAAAAAAAAAAAAAAAAAAAAAAAAAAAAAAAAAAAAAAAAAAAAAAAAGAAAAGAAAAAGAAAAAAAAAAAGATACTGCTGTTACTGTGTTACTGTCTTTAGCATCCACTTTTGCTGTTGAGAAGTGGCCTTTCTGTTTGTTTGTTTAACTCCTCTACCCCTGACTCTTTTGGAGTGTGTGTTTGTGTGGATGCCAGAGATCAACTAACAGGTGTCTTTCTCTATTGTTCCTCGCCTTTTTTGAGGCAGGGTCTCTTATTGAACCTGGAGTTTGCCAATTCAGCTAAAATAGCTGACCAGCAAGATCCAGGGATACACCTGTCTCTGCCTCCACAGCACTGGGATTACAGGTGTTTGCAGCTGTGCTTGGGTTTTATGCGGCTGCTGGTGATCCAAACTCAGGTACTCATGGTTGCAAGTCAGCACTTTACTGACTGAGCCATATCCCAGCTTCAGACTTCCCCCTCCTAGCTTCCCCCAAAGCTTTGCTTTAGAAGCCAGCTCTTGATCCCTATGCTGTAAAATCGAATACTGATCTGCTTCATTGTGGGCATCTTTTCCATTTATTTTATGAGATGTTTGGTGGCTTCTAGCCATGTGGAAAGTAGGTCTCTCAGATCTGGAGATTTTGCTTGTTTTAACGTTTTGTGTCTTTATTTCTTTTGGAACTCAGATGAAGGTTTGATTTTTTTTTTTTTTAAGGAAGGGTTTCTCTGTGTAGTACAGGCCGTCCTGGAACTCACTTTGTAGACCTGTCTGGCCTTGAACTCACAGAGATCCACCTGCCTCTGCCTTACAAATACTAGGACTAAAGGTGTGCTTCACCACGCCCAGCCAGATGAAGGTTTTATGCATCCTGGATTTATCTAACTTTACCTTTTCTCTATTTCTCTACTGTCTTTATGTTCTACATCTGAAAAACATTTTCAACTTTACATCCTAACTCTTTTATTCTTTTTAAGCTTTTGAGTTTTGTTTTCTTTTGAGAAAAGGTCTTGCTAAGTGGCTCTTGGCTGGCCTCAAACTCATGATCCTTCTCCCTTAGCCGTCTGAGTGCTGGGATTACAGGTGAGTGTCATCATATTTGGTGCACTTTTTTTTTTTTTTTTTTTTTTAGACAGGGGTTCTCTGTGTAGCTCTGGCTGTCCTGGAACTCACTCTGTAGACCAGGCTGGCCTCAACTCACAGAGATCTGCCTGTCTCTGCCTCCGAATGCACCACCACTACCTGGCCATACCGAATGCTTTTAAATATGTCTGTATGTACGATGATGTATAAAATACATATATGTAATTTTTTTCTAAGAGTTCTTTAGTATCTAACTCTTCCTTTTTAAAATCACCATTCTGGTCTTGGCTTATGATGCTTTGTCTTCTCTGAGTAACTGTAGAGTGTTAGTATTCTATTCCAGTTCCCCATGGCATCATCTCCTAATTACATTTTCTTTTTATCCATCTAAAGGCTTTTATCCAACTCCCGGCGTTATTATTTGTTTAGTTTATTTAGTTTTAAAAACTATTTTACTGTTTTATGTGTATGAGTATTTTGACTACATATATGTCTCTGTATCACATGTGTGTCTGGTGCCCACAACCAGAAGTGTGTTGGACCACATGAACTTGAGATACAGATGGTTTAAGTTACCACATGGGTGCTGGGAACTAAATCTCAATCCTCTAGAAGAGTAGCCAATGCTCTTTCTTAACCACTAAGCCATCTCTCTCTCTCTCTCTCTCTCTCTCTCTCTCTCTCTCTCTCTCTCTCTCTCTCTCTCTAGCTTAGGCTGGCTTAAACTTACAATCCTCCTGTCTCAATCTTAATAGTGCTGGGATTATAAGTATGTGCCAACATGCTTGGCTTCTGGTGATTTATTTATTTATTTATCTATTTATTTGAAAAGACAAGGTCTTACTATGTCACCCTGGATGGCCTAAAACTCACTATATAGACCAGATTGCCTCTGCCCCTTGAATGCTGGGATTAAAGGCATGCACCACCATGCTTGGCCATTTCTGGTGATCTTTAAAGTGAGTTTGGGGGCAGGAGAGATAGTTCAGTGATTAAGAATACATCTTGCTCTTACAGAGAATCCAAATTCAGTTTTCAGTACCCACACCAGGCAGGTTCAACTGCCACTAACTCCAGCCCCAAGGGATCTGATGTTCTCTTTTGGGAGACACACACACACACACACACACACACACACACACACACACACACACACTTACTTTTCTTTTTTAATAAATCAGTTCATATTTACAAGTAAAGCCCTTCTTGCTGCTGCAAAGCTGAGGGTTGACTAGTGGCTTCAATCACAGTGTCTAGACAGCAAGTCCATGGGGAGCCTGGTCATGGATAGTACTCAGGACCACTGTTTCTACAGAGATATTCCTAATTCCCAGTCACCAGGTAGAAAGGAGGGCATCCAGCAGATGGTTAGCCTTTCTACCAGTCATGAATGGGGGTTGAGAACCAGAGTATACTGAACCACTGTCCGCCAAATTCCTCCGTGGAGTTTTACCTCTGGTGTTTTCAAGACCCAAGCTCCAACATGCCCTTAGATTAAATCTCTGGTCTGCAGGCAAAAGAGATCTGTTCTCAGAGTCAGCTGGGATAGGGAAGAGAACCTGGAAGTTTAACCTTATATACATACATACTTCTATATCAGCCCCGTGTGTCCTTGTCTCTACCCTTGGCCATTGGGTCCTAGGGTGAATGGCTCACTTACTCCCAACACTTCTCTATGGATCCTTTGAGAACCTGTAAGTCAGCCAACACTCTATACTCAAATGATGCTTGCTTGCTTGCTTCCTTCCTTCTCTCCCTCACATGTCTTATGTACCCCATGCTACCTTCAAACTCTTTATGTAGCTAAGGAAAACCTTGAACACCTTCTGAGTACTGTGATCAGAGGTGCATGTTATCACTATGCTCAGTTTATGTAGTACTAGGGATGGAACCCAAAGCTCCAGTCATGTTAGGCAAGCACTCTAGCAGCTAAGCTATATCTCCATCCATATTACCCAAATCTTCTTTAGATGTCCCCTTCAGATTTCTGCACTATATATAGATTTATATGGGGTGTGTGTGTGTGTGTGTGTGTGTGTGTGTGTGTGTGTTATTCTATATTGTTATCTTAGAGAAAAAGAAAACACAAGGGTGACCCTCCTAGGTCTACAAGTGGCCAAGAGGCCCCCAGAGCCTCTGGCTCCATTCTTTCCAAGATGAACCCTCAGTACCTAGTATTGTATATTTGTAGACACAGCTGCTATTGCTCTAGTCTCTTCTTAACTCCCCTTTGAACTTTTTATTTTTAAAATAGGTTAAGCCTCATAGAGTTATTAAAACAACATATATGCAAGTGTAGGCTGGTGAAATGGCTCAGCAGGTAAAGGCACTCGCTGCACACGCCTGGCAACCTGGGTTTGACTCCTAGAACTCATGGTGGAAGAAGATAAACAACTCTTGAAAGTTATCCTCTGACCTCCACACATGATACGTCATGTACATGCTTACACTCACATATCATACACACACAAACACATACACACCCCACAGCACAATTCTGTAACCCATTAAATAGCTACTGGTACAACTATGGGCTATGATCTTATTTGGATTTTGCCAATTAAAAATATTTTTATCTTCTAATTATGTGCTAGATAGTTGTTGTTGTTGTTTTTTGTTATAAATCAACTTTGACACAACCTAAAGCCACCTGAGAGGAAGGAACCTCAATTAAGAGGTTCCATAAGATCAGTCTGTAGACAAGCTTGTAGGGCAGTGGTTCTTAATCTTCCTAATGCTGCAACCCTTTAATACAGCTCCTCATGTTATGGTGACCCCCAACCATAACATTATTTAATTGCTACTTCATAACTGTAATTTTGCTACTGTTATGAATCATAATGTAAATATCTGATATTTGATCCCAAAGGGTTGGGACCCACAGGTTGAGGACCACTGCTCTGGGGCTTTATTTCTTTTTTTCCCCCCTTAATTAGTGATTGATGGGGGAGGACCCAGCCCATTGTGGGTGGTGCCATCCATGGGCTACTGGTCCTGGGTTCTATAAAAAAGTAGGCTGAGCAAGTCACGAGGAGCAAGCCAACAAGCAGTGCTTCTCCATGGCCTGTGCCAGCTCCTGTCTCCAGGTTCCTGTCTAGTTTGAGTTCCTGTCCTGACTTCCTTCCTTGATGAACAGCTATATGGAAGTGTAAGTCAAATAAACCTTTTCCTCCTCAAGTTGCTTTGGTCATGGTGTTTTATCACAGCAATAGTAACCCTAACTAGGACAAATTATATGTACTTGTGTGTGTGTTGTGTGTGTGTGTGTGTGGGGTTATGCACATGAATGCAAGTGCCTGCAGAGACCAGAAGAGGAAGTCAGATGCACTGGTGCTGGAGTTCAGGCAGATGTAAGCCACTTTACTCGAGTGCTGGGAACTAAATGTGGATCCTTTGTAAGAGCAGTGTGTGCTTTTAACTGCTGAGTCTCCAGCCCCAGATTTTGCCAATCTTTGTATCCCTTATTGTTTTCAGAGAGATGATTATCTGTACAAAATTGTATCATGTATATGGATCTGTACAGCCATTACCTCAACCATAATGCAGGATGGTCCTTTCAACACAAAAATCTCTGTGTCCCTTCCTAGTCACCCTCTCCCCACCCATCCTGACCAGCACTAATTCTGTTCTTATGAGAATGTTATGTAAATGGAATCATACAGTATGTGACCTTTTGAGAGTAGTTTGTTCATTCAGCACAATGCCTTTAAAAAGCATCCAACCTATATATACTATATAGGTATACCAATAGTCTGTTTCTCTTTTCTGTTTTTCGGGTGCTAACTATGTTTTATGGTATGGATATATCACACTTGCTTATCAATTCATGCAGCAAAGAGCATTTGGGTTGCCTCCAGTTTGGAGTTATTCCAGCTAAAGCTGATATGAACGATCATGTACTGGTCTATGTATGAACATAAGTTTTTATATCTCTAGGATAAATACACAGGAGTTCAACTGCTGCGTCACAGGGTAGGTGTGTGCCTAACTTTAGGAGATGCTGCCAGGCCTGTAGGCAAAGCAGCTGGTCACTCTGCCATCCCATCAGTAGTCTAGGAGAACTCAATCATTCTTAAAATCTAATGATTTCATGGGGTTAGGGAATGTGGCTACTCTACTTGGTAGAGCATTTGCCTAGTAAGCATAAAGTCCTGGGTTCCATCTCTAGCACTACATAAACTGGGCTAGGTGGTACAAAGTATAATCCTACCACTTGGGAGGTGGCAGCAGATCAGAAGTTCAAAGTTCAAGGTCATCCTTTACTCCATAGAGAGTTTGAAGCCAGCCTGAAATATGTGACTATTTCAAATCAACAACAAAAAACCCTCATTAGAAAATAGTCACTTTCTAATTGAAAAATAAAATTAAATAAATAATAAAATTTAAAATTTTAAATGTAATATGTCTAAAATTCCTGTAATATTCTTATGAAGCTGTGTATACAGTAAAAATAAGAGGAACTACATAGCTAACATGTCCTATAGCATACAAGAAGCCATACAAAGATGACTAGATCTGTTCTAAATATATTACTTATACAAAATAAGAGAAAAGTATGATTTGATGGTGTATGCTTGTGCATGTATGCAGGTGTGTGTGTGTGTGTGTGTGTGTGTGTGTGTGTGTGTGTATGTACATGTGGAAGCCAGTAGTCAACCTTAGGTATCTTTCCTCAAGACCTACCACCTTGTTTCTTGAGACTAGGTCTCTCACTGGATCCCAGGGCTTGTCTATTAGGGTAGGGTGGCTGCCCAGCAAGCCCCAAGCATCCACTTGTCTCTAACAATTGGTGAATACATAAACATGCCAGGTTTTTATGCCAGTGCTGGAGATTGAACTCAGGTCCTCATGCTTGTGAACAAGTACTTTTCCAGCTGAGCTATTTCCCATGGCCCTATAATTTGTTGATTTTTTTTTTTCTTTTAAGATGGGGTCTCTCCATGTAGCCTTGGCTGGCCTGGTACTCACTATGTAAACCAGGCTTGCCTTGAACTCTGAGATCTGTGTGCTTCTGCTTCTCAAGTGCTGGGATTAAAGGTGTGCATCACCACACTTGGCTCATAATTTGATTTTTTAAAAAATATAATTCTTGAAATACATATTAACTCTTAACAGCTTATGAGAACACTGAACATCATATATAAACCACTATCCACACACACAGTTTTAGCTAAAAGGCCAAGAAATGAGTATCACTATCTAAACAATTCATAGAGAGTTCTTAAGCTAGATAAGTTCAACATGTGCAGTTTAGTTCTTGGCTATTTAGGGTTAGCTACAGAAATGTTGGCCCCTTTCAACCATGGAAAATCCATTTCTTGACTGGCTTTTGGCCATTAATCTAGTTATTTTAGCTGAAGTACAAGTTATTTTTAAACCCCAAAACAAAAAAGCAACACTGCCTTTGTACTATGAAATCTGCAAGATGTTACAGCAGCAGCAGTGCACTTGTGTGTTGAATGCACCCTGTGTTTTAGGAAGGCAGTCACTGGGTCAAAGGCCAGGGCTGTAGCCAGGTTTGCTAAGAGCTGTGGCAAAGTCTATAACTGAAAGATCAACTCCATTTCAAGTTTGGAGGAAAAAAACAGAAGACTTAAGACAACAATATTTCAAGTAAATGGAAAAGATAAAAAAGGGCCATGAAACACTACTTTTGTTAAAAGAAAAAAAAAGCTTAATATATACCCCCTAGTTATTACTTGACAATTAGTATAATTTATCAAATCAGTTTCCACTAGAATGTTTCTTTTTCATTCAGAAGCATGGACACCTACAGTTACAAAACAAATTCCAAGCTAATCCACTGGCAATATAATTCTGCTTGTGCCAAATCTGATGTGAGGAGGGGCCAAAAAAACTCTGTAGCTCTGGAGAAAGGGTGGCTGTTTGAAATAAACTGCTGTGACAGCACACATCTGCAGTCCCAGCTACTTTGGAGGTTAAGGCAGGAGGATTGAAAGTGGGAGGCAGCCTGAGCTACTCAGGGAGTTCAAGGACACCCTGAGCAATTTAGCAAGACTGTGTCTCAAAATTAGAAAAAAATTTTAAAGGGCTGGGATGGAGCTCACTAGTAGAGCACTTGCCTAGCATGCATACAGCTCTTAACTTCAATCCTTATCATTTTAGGTTAATAAATAGATTAAAATAAGACAGGTAAATATGGTGGTGGCATACATCCTACCACTCTAGAGGCCAATGAAAAAAGATCACTGAAATTTGAGGCCAGCCTGGTCTACACAGTGAATTCAAAGCCAGCCAGGGCTATATAATGAGACTTTGTCTCAAAAACAGAACAGAACAAAATGAAAAACCCCATAGGGCTAAAGATATAGCTCAGTGATTAAAAGTGCTTACTGCACTTGGTTCCCAGCACTAATATTGGGCAGCTCACAATCACCAGTAACTCTAAGTCAAGGGTGATCTGATGACCTCTTCTGGCCCCTGCAGACACACACACACACACACACACACACACACACACACACACACACACACAACAAACAAAATTTAAAAACTAAGCCAAAGCAAAACAAACAAAAAACAAAACAAAACAAAAACCAGAAACCAGAACTAAGCTAAGTCCCTTATCACTCTAGCTGGTCTGGCTATGTTAGGCATTTACTTCCCCTGCCTCATATAGCTACAGCTAATAATTTCAAGACAAGTATACAATATTATGATTTTTAACTTCCTTGGCATTTGGCTTTTTATACTTCAACTTTACCAACACAGAGCTATGCATAAACTAACAGTGATACTTGGTTGACAGTTTTAAAAAACACACGAGTATAAGTTGATGGGTAGTGAAGCTAAACAGCCCCAAACTTTCTGAGACTGTTCTCTACAGGACCAAGGGCAAATTGTTTAATATTTCAGTACTTTGTCTTTTGCAGTTAAAAAAGTGAATAATATTTACAGAAGATAATCTTGAAGTGATTTACAAATCTCTAAGTAAATGTCAAGTTCTACAGCTTGGAATTTTATGTCATTTTGTACAATCCCTCGTATAAATAGAGACAGATTTTAAAGTTTTGTGGCAAGAACATCTATAACAAGAGTTAACCTGGGTAAGGCTTCATCTGAAGAAAGCTTTGCTTCCTCCTTCCTTGAGTGTTGCTGGAAGCTGCTGTTCTGTCCTAACCTTGCCAATATTTGATTACCTCCTCAGCCTTGAGGAAAGCATTAGTAAGCAAATTTGGCAAAGAGACAACTGCTTGAGGGCCAACAGATATCACAAGAGTCACATTGTTCATGCCCGTCATGGATGTGGGGCACACACACGGTCAAGGAAACTTGGAAAATTGAGATGGGTATTTTTGAGGCATTTAGCTAGACCAGAAATACTTATTTGAACCAGCTGTGTTGATATATGCCTGTAATCCTGACATTTAGGAGGCTGAGGCAGGAGGATTGAAAGCTGAAGGCCAGGCTGGACGACTACTATATAGCAAGATCCTGTCTCAAAAAGCAAAACAAAGCAAACAAAACTTTTTCAAATATGTAAACTCAAAAATTCTCCCTGTTGCTAGCTGTAGTGGTGTATAACTTTATTCCCAGAGGCAGGTGGATTTCTTTGAGTTTGAGGCCAGCCTGGTCTATAAAGCGAGTTCCAGAGCAGCCAAAGTTATTATACAGAGAAACCCTGTCTCGAAAAACCAAAATAAATAAATAAATAAATAAAAAATAAATGTTCCCTGTCAAATATGAATAATGTTTTGGCTCCCATAAATCTGTCCTATCTATTGTATTACCTATCAGATGGCATTATATACTATTTGTATTGTCTGTAATCTGTAATGTGCCATCATAGGAGCAATGAATGTGACTGCAAGTGTTGGGGACAAGGCACACTCTGAATAATAATTGAGTGAATAACATTACCTCTCTGTTTTTACAAAACAGAAATAGTGATAATTTTCATTTCCTAAGAAGTATGAAGACTGAATGATAATCTAACTTATTTATTACATATCTATTTTTGTAGTTCTGTGAGCAAACTCAGAACCTCGTGCATGCTAGTCAAACACTCTGCCACTAAGCCCCACCCCCAGCTCTAGAGAGCACTTACACACTCTTCATAATACTCAATGCTTGGTAAACACTGAACCAATGGTAATTAATATTTCAAGAGCAAAGCTCTAAAATATTGGTCGATCTTCAAACAGATGGTCATTCCTGTTTACTCAGGAATCTCTAGGTAACATGGAAACAAATACATCAGCTCTCCTACTTCAAAATGTCATTATCAGGATGAGAGAGGTCAGGACCACAAAATACCCAGAGAAGGGGCCAACCACAGAAAGGTGAAGGTGTTCTTTCTTATCTGCTTTACTCGGCTGAGAGGCTCTGATTCTTTTATTTTTTTCATGGGAAATAGCTGTTAACACTCATGGAGTTCTATTCCTGGCTCTATACCCAGCATTGACTGGGGTCTTATTTGATTTCAGTTTCATTGTTTTTAGCTATCCCACTTTACAGATGAGATTCAGGAACTCTGAGACATTACATTTTAAACCTTAGTAAAGGTCAAATGGGCAGCTGGAGGACTCACTATCAACTTTTGCATTCATCTGGTGCCTCAAAAATTTCTTCAAGTACATTGTGAAATAAACTGAGATAAAAATGCCTTTCATGATGTCAGAGCACTGCATTATGAGAAATTATGGAAATATCTACAGTATTTTTTTTGATATTTTCTTAGATTCTTACTACCCATTTTTTATGACTATAATTAACCTTCTAACATCCATACTCATTCTTTTCTTTGTGGTGTGTTTTTCGAGACAGGGTTTCTCTGTTTAGTTTTGGTGCCTGTCCTGGATCTCCACTCTGCAGACCAGGCTGGCCTTGAACTCACAGAGATCCGCCTGGCTCTGCCACCCGAGTACTGGGATTAAAGGCATGCACCACCACCATCCGGTACCATACTCATTCTTGAGTATTTCTAATCTCCTCCTTTGTTTCTTCTTCACTGAAAACAGAACAAAAGGAAGAAGAAAAAGAAGAATCTGGAGCCAGCAAGATGGCTTGCTTAGCAGGTAGAGAGAGATGTTTGCTGCTAAGTCCACTGACCTGAGTTTGATCTCCAGAATCCACATGGTAGAAGAACTGAATCCTGCAAGTTGTCCTCTGACCTCACACATGTGTGCACATGTACCCAAATACATGTTTTTAAAAAGGTATAAAAGAAGAAAAAATCCACATTCACTTAGTCCTGACAGGAATTATTTACTAAAGTTAACATTGTCTTCATGGGCCTGTTTGCTGGAAGCTACACTACTGCAGACAAAAATCACTGGGTGCTTTAAGGGCCCTATGCTAATCCACAGGGAATCTGTAATCAAGACTACTGATAACTTTCTAATCTATCTTTTATACCTTTATATACACATATATCAGTCATGAGAAAGATGTTTTTGCTTTATATTTTGAAACAATATTTAATGAGAAAAATATTTGTGGTATAATCCAATTCATTTCACTCTTATCTCTTTCTTTCTATTCAAGGTTATGCTTCTGAGACCAGGCCACATGGATATATGTGGACTGAGTATATTTCTACAAACAATATCTCACTGTGACAGTGTTAGGTGTTCCGCTGGATAAGCTACAGTATCCAGTTAGTCAACTCTAACTGAGAAATTGTCACAAAAGTATTTTGTAGATATGGTTAATATCTACTAACAGATGGCAAATTCAATTCCGGGTGGATATCATCTAATCAGCTGAAAGGCCTTAACAAAACCAAGGTATCACTGTGATACTTGGGGACCACGTCACCTTCCAGCCCTACAGTGCTCATTCACCACCTCCAAAATAACTCAGCTCCCTAAAACATTTTTCACAGCCCGGCAGTGGTGGCGCATGCCTTTAACCCCAGCACTTGGGAGGCAGAGCCAGGAGGATCTCTGTGAGTTTGAGGCCAGCCTAGTTTACAGAGCAAGATCTAGGACAGGCACCAAAGCTACACAGAGAAACCTTGTCTCAAAAAAAACCACATTTTTTTCACTTTTTAATACACATACATATGCACACATACTCATCATATAAAAACATTGAATTCTGTTCATCTATTCCTTCACTGAGTGACAAGTTGATTCTTACAAGCTTGTGCTACCAATCATGCAGTAATAAACTACATGCCTCCTATATGCAGGGGTAAGAACTTATGTAAAAACAGAATTTCTGAGACACAGAGTATGTAATAGATTTTTACCTCATAGACCTCCAAACTGGAAGAAAGTGACTGCAGCAATTTATACCCCTATAACTGCTACACAAAAATACCATTTTGCCACATCTTTGCCAATATTTTCAATTATCATACTGTTTGTCCACTTGATAGGTAAAGGGCAAGGACTGCGACAAAAGTTCCAAAAGCCGTCTCCAATGTCGGTATTAAAAGCCGGAGTTCTATCTCAGTTGGTAGGGCTTATCTCACATACATGAGGCCCTGGGTTTCGTCCCTAGCACCACAAAACAAAAACAAATAAAAACCCCAAACTACACATCTAAAAACATCTATTCAGAAGGAGAAACACAATCTAATATAGTTCCTGGAAAAATCTGATGGATTTATTTTCAGTTTGATTTTTGTCATTTTAGCAGCAGGGCATGAGGAAGAGATAATTCACACTGGGCATTCCTGCAACTGAAACTCCACCACCCCAGCCACTGTGCTCGGGTTCTTCATAAGCTGCAAGTCTCCATGGGGAATTGTACTCGCTCCTCCCCCCAGCTGAGGGCTCTGGCTCTGGACACCAGGCCCACTGGGTCTCAGCTCACCTCTCAGATACCTACCCTGACTCTCTTCTTCCCACAGGCAACAGCACCTGCTGCCTCTTTCCCTCTTGCTGTGCTCCTGGGTCTTTCTTCAAGAGCTTGTCCTTATTTACACGCTATTACCTATCTGTTTACTCCCGGTCACCGTATTTGAAAGTACATGTGAATTAAGGTCAAGGACCTGAGTTTAGCCCCACTGCATCGCTATTACCAGGAAGAGGAGCACTGCCAACCCTCAATGTCCCACAGTGAATGAGGCGGCAGTTTTGGAACTCGGTATATAGAGATATATGTGTTCATGCTGGATTCCCTGCTTGCTGTCCTTTCAGCTCCACAGGCACATCTGAACACAACCACTACAGACACAATGGCCCAGTGGGCCAATTAGCCATGAAGATCAAGCATGAGATAATGGGGCCACTGCTTGCAACTTCATTAACTCAAAGTAAAAGCTTCACTAGAGAATCATAAAAGCTACAAGGCTCTGCCCTCTATCTACTAAGGATTAACAGGCTTGCAAAATCTGAAAATACCAGGGCTTTCCTTGTGAATTTTGCTTCCAAACCCTGTGTCCTTCCTGTCATTTAAATCACCTTATTACCTAGGCAATAATGTGTCTCTTAAAACAGAGTACCTTATTAGAAACCATCCAAATGCCCATCGACTAGTAAATATAAAAACAAAATGTGGTATATTCATACAATGAAATATTATTTGGCCATTAAAAGGTATCAAGTAAAACACAATACTCCAGCATGGATGAATTCTATTACACTCAGCAAAGAAGCCAATCACAAAAGACCACATATTGTGCTAGGGAGGCAGCTCCAAGGTATAACATTTATCTAGTGTGTAGGCCCTGGTTTCAATCTGCAGTGCCAGAAAGACAGAAGAGGAGGCAGGGACATTGGCATTTATATGAAATAGCCAGAGATGAAGAAGACTCTGTATGAAATAATTCATTTTTTGTTATTTTGAGATTTGGTCTCACTATATAGCCCAGGTTGGCTTGGATCTCATTAGGTAACCCATGATGGCTTCAAACTTGCAATCCTCCTCTCTTAGCTTCTAGAGTGCTGGGATTACAGCTGTTCACTACCAAGTCAAGTCAGAAAAGGTAGATCGATAGAGAGAAAATACAGTATTGGTTGCCTAGAACTGGAAATAAAAAAAAAAAAAACGGGCATGAAAAGTGTGCATACTTTAAATGAGTGAATTTTATATTACATAAATTGTAACTCCATAAAGGCTTAAAAAACAACACAGTAAAGAAGCAAACACAGAACCCTTTGAGGGATGGGGGATGGTTCAGTGGATAAAGGCACTTACCACCAAGCCTGATGACCTGAATTCAATCTCTGGAACCTATATGATGGAAGGTAAGAAAGGATCCCTGAAAGTTGTCCTTTGACGTCCATATATGCACCATAGCACATATGACTCCTTCAAAAAGTATGTTAAAAACAAAAGAAACTAGCCGGGCGGTGGTGGCACACGCCTTTAATCCCAGCACTCCGGAGGCAGAGCCAGATGGATCTCTGTGAGTTTGAGGCCAGCCTGGGCTACAGAGTGAGTTCCAGGAAAGGCACAAAGCTACACAGAGAAACCCTGTCTCGAAAAACCAAAACCAAAACAAAAAACAAAAGAAACTGACAGCTTTAAAAAAATCACTTTGACTGTTAAAGATTCATCCTTAATGCTATGAGATGGCACAATTCATTTGCTTATTCCTTTGTTGTAGCTAAACAGTCCACATACAGATAGATGATCTAGCTGTGGTGTGTGTGTGTGTGTGTGTGTGTGTGTGTGTGTGTGTGTGTGCGTGCGCGTGCGCACACGCAGCGCATGATCTCTCTTCATACATACAAAGGTCAGAGAACAACCTCAGGCATTCCTTAGATAATGCCCACCTCATTTATTTATTTATTTATTTACTTATTAATTTAATTTAATTTATTTAGATAGTCTGTCACTAGCCTGGGGCCCATTAGGCTAGACAGCTGGCCAGAGAGGCCCCGAAATCTGCTCATCTCTCCTTCCCCAGTGCTGGGATTACAAGTGTGCACCTTCATGCCTGTTTTTTTTAAAATGTGTGTTCTGCAGGCATCTCCATGACGGGTAAGGTGACCTGCTGACGTCCCATGCAACCTAAGTCAGAAGCTCATTTTTTAGTAAAAGGGGGACCTGTAGGGCCCTGGCCCCCTTTTTGGGTAACTGTTGCCTTGCTTGCTGACCTTGACCTTGATATCCTCCCTGTACTAATTCCCTGCCGGGTTCTACCCTCCTGAATGCTTAAGGAAAGATCCTTGTCTGTGTATCCTGCATAATGGGCGTTAACAGCTTAGATGCAAGATTGTAAAACATCAGCAGCAAACTTCTGGAACTTCTGCCCTCCAGGGTTCTCCCATTGTGCTGTAAACCTGTATTTAAGACCTCCTCCCTCCTTCAAAAAATGGCATTGGGGGGGAATTTATACTGCATCAAGTTGATAATAGAAAAATAAATAATAAATAAAAATGAAAAAAGATCAAAACAAGGGTTGGAGATTTAGCTCAGTGGTAGAGTGCTTGCATAGTCAAAAAAAAAAAAAAAGAGGCTTCCTGTAGCCTTTAAAAAAAATCAAAACAAACAAATAGAAAAAAAAATGTGTGTTCTGTGGATCAAACCTAGATTCTCATGTTTGCCTATTGAGCTGTCTCCCCAATTCAAGTCAGATGTCTCAAGATGAGGTCACCCACTGTTCTAGTAAACACTGGTTCAGGATGAGCAGAAAGTACTCCCAGTCTATAAAGTGTTTATGCCCATGTCACTGTCTGCAGCAGTTGCCTCTCCCAGGGTAAAAATCAATTTGGGCCATTAGCAGAAAGTGGTAACACATCCATTTTGAGTCAGATCTACTGGATGAGCATCTGTCTTTCCAGCTATGAGTGGAGGAGGTGTTTGTTTCCAGGAAAATATAACCTTTACTGTGTCCTTCTATAAAGGGAATTTCCATAGGAAACATCCAGCTCCCAGAGAAACCCTCCATTGACCATTCATTATAACTTCAACATCATTTTCCTTCTTCCGTAATCCAGCTTTGGTTACACAGAATTATTTCTGCAAAAATAGTCCTTCTAGGTGCAGAGGTCACGTAGGAGGGGCCTACAGGCTCCCATGGATCTGTCCCTAGCCGCGTGGCCTGCGCGGGAAGAAGCTGCCGGGGCAGGGGACAGGGACAGTCTTCTGTTATAGAAGAATGTTCGTGAGCAGTAAAAGGAGCACCTCTTAGGCTCCGATATTCCCAACAATCAGGAGAAAAATCAGAAGCCAGTGTGATCACCCAGAACACAAGGTCTCTATCGTCAGGTGCAATTCAGTTTCCATGAACTTCTATTCAACTGTCTAAACAGATTTTAGGGATGGGTACACAGCTGAGTTGGTAGAGTGCTTGCATACCTTGCTTTGTTCATTTCCAGCACCACATAAAGTAGGTGTGTTGGTGTAGACCTGTAATCCCAGCACTTGGATGGAAGGTGGAGGCACTAAGATCAGGAATTCAAGGCTAGCCATGAGACCAGGCTTCAAAAAAACAATAAAGAAACAGATAGCTGCTGTGAGGAATTCCCCCATGCCTACTTGTTTAGAAACAAAGCCTGAAGTTAAGCTCAACAAAATCAGAGGGTCCTCCATCACAGAGGCGGGAATGAGAAAGCAGTCCTACAGCTGCTCCTACCTTTTGAGTAAAATTTTCACGGCTGCCAAGAAAATTATTTTTCAGAGCATTCAAATCATCATACTAATATATAAAGTCTAGGTTCTCAATTATTTTTTTTTAAAAACATGGGGGATGTGCAGGGGCACATCTGTAATTCCAGCACCCAGGAAAAAATCATGGCAAGTTCAAGGCTACATAGTCTAAATGGTGTGAGTTCCAGGAGCTCGGGCTAAGTAAGATCTAAAAACAAACAAAGGCTGGTGAGATGGCTGAGCAGGTGAAGGTGCTCACAGCCAAGCCTGATGACTTGAGTTTGATACCTGGGACACACAAAGTACAAAGGAGAGAACCAGTTTCCAGAAGTTGTCCTCTGATACACACACACACACACACACACACACACACACACACACACACACACACACAAACACACACGATTTTTATTAAAAAGAGCAACAACAAAAACAAAATATATGGAGACAGTCAGGTGCAGTGTTCTGTGCCTTATAATGATAACACTTGGGAGACAGGCAGGAAAATTGAGAGTTCAAAGCCAGCCTGGGCTAGTGAGGCACTGTCCCCCAGATGAAAATTAAATAACCAAAGTAACTTGGAGAGGCATGCACAGGTATTCTGACTGCATAACTGTCTGAGAAGTACACCAAAGAACAAAAGAATGACTGACATCTGGTTCAAGTCTAGAAAATTGCATTCTACTTTAAACATTAGACTTTAATATTTATGTCAGGGAAGAATTACTCTAAGCCTCTTTCTCCATGATTCAAGTACAGGTGATTATACCAAGTTTTAGTTTAGAAGAGTCTGTAATGCTATGTAACTACACACAGCTATATATAACTATATAACTATAACTATAACTATATATATATATATATATATATATATATATAAAATCACTAAGATAAAAACTACTCAAAATTCCAACTTCAACAGTAGTCTTCACTACTGCTTTATTTGTAGAGGTTTGTTTCATTGGAAAGAACAAGAATGCAAGGATTCCTAGTCTAAAGTACAGTATCGTCAGTTATATAACTTTAAATGTGAAAGTAACATTTTAACCAGAGCTGAAAATTTCTGGTATTTTCCAGAAATAAAAATAAATATGAGAATGAACGGATCATGACAAGAACTGGAGAACACTTAAATTTCATCCTACTAACTCTGTAAATTCTTCCCATTGAGATACTTAAAACAATATTAAAAACCAGCCACTTATGCAACCTTTATTAGAAGCCCACATCAAACTTGGCCCTATGCTAGGTCCATTCATCTACAAAGATGAATGAAGAGAATTCCAGTTGCAAGGCCAAACAGAGAAATGGGTATGAAAAATACCAAGGCAATCCAAATGAAGATGGAGAAAGTAAAAAACGCAAATATTGGGCTAGGAGATGGCCCAGAAGGTCAACTTACTTGCAGTACAAGAGAGAAGGTCTGAGTTTGAACCCTCAGAACCAGCATGAAAGCTGGTCGTGCACTGCAGTGTCCACAATCCCAATGTACTGAGACCAGTCCCAAAGAAGGTGAAAAGTCAGGATGGGAGGCTGTCCTCTGATCTCCATGTGTGTGTGGTGGTAGACACACAACTGGACTCATTCACATGCACTCAAGCTCACACACACACACACACACACACACACACACACACACACACACACTGCCCACACATGCATGCACACACACTGTATACATACAAACATTTTAAATGTTACTCGCATATTGCTTGAAATATATAAATTTATCACAGAAAAGTTATATATGGGGGCCAGTGAGATGATTCAGCAGGTAAAAGGGGCTTGCCCCTAATCTGAGTTTGATCCCTGGGACCTACAAGCTGGAAGGAGAGCACCAACTCCAGAATATTGTCCTCTAACCTCTAAAAGTGTGTCATTGCATACACACACACACCCACCCAAACAGTTTTTTGAAGGCAGACATTAAAGAATTAATAAATTAGTAATTCAAGGGTTTTAACTGTCAATGGAAATATACTCTGAAGGAGTACACTAGACCAGTTGGTTAAGTGGTCTTACCTGCCTGGTTGCTTTTTTTTTTTAATCCCTGCTTATTGTTTTTAAAAGGTATGTCCTGGTATAAAAAGCAAGCAATAAGCTAGGCATGGCTTTAATCCCAGCACTTGGAAGGCAGAGGCAGGAGGAATTCTGTGAGTTCCGTGTTAGCTCGTCTACATAGTGAGTTCCAGGTCAGCCAGAGTGACAGACTAAGACTTGGGGGGAAAAAAAGCAAACAATGGATTTGCAGGAAAGGCTGGTTTATATGCTAGGCTGAATTTGTTTAGAAATCCCCCAAAGTACTTACCAGCAACAGGAACTTTATCAGATCAAGTACACTCATTTCATACAAGTACTGTTTGTTGTTTTAGTGCACCAGTTCCTTCCAAGTACCATTCTTACAGTAAAGTGTGGAATAACTAGTGAGTCCCCATCAAAAAGACTGATCATTCTAATGTGCATTACAATTGCACCCTTGTAATCAAAGAGAAAAATTTTAGATAAGACGGCTCATGATCTTTACTTATATTCTCAGATTGAAGGATGGGGGAATGAAAATCTATTTTAAATATATGCGTTTTTAGATTTATTTGTATGCACTCGTGTCTGAGTGTGGGTATGTACTTGTGAATGTGGCTGACCACAGAGATCGGTGGGTGTTTGATCTCCTGCATCTGGAGTTACAGGTGGTTGTGAGCCACCAGTGTGGGTACAGGGAACTTAACTTGGGTTCTCTGCAAGGGCATTATGTAGTCTTAACCATGGAGCCATCTCCACAGTCCCTAAAGTATATAATTTTTGTGTCTCATCAACTCCTTTCATATTTCCACCTTCTCAAAAACTTCTTACAGATTGCTTTTAAAAAAAAAAGTCCAAAGAAATGAACAGACAAGCAAGGCTTAGGACTAGGCCTGGGGTTCCTAGCTACTCAGGAGGCTGAAGCAAGAGGATCTTGAGTTCAAGCCCAGCCTGGGCAATTTAGTGAGATACTACCTCAAAAGAAAAAGTAAAAAGACTGCCAGAATGTAGCTCAAGTGGAAGAGCATCTGGGAGTATGGCTCAGTAGAAAACACTGTCTAGCATGCAGGAGGCTGTGATTTTATCCTAGTACTGCAAGAATAAAAACAATAAACAAAAGAGGTAGCACCGTTCTGGGACAGGTCAAGGAAACAATCGATGGCACTGGGCAGGCCAAAGCTGAGGGCAAGAGCTGGCAATGCTGTCCTGTTATTAGCTATGCAGATCCTGTTGCTCTGGTCTCCACGGTGGTTTCTGGTGGGGACCACGGGACCTGGCACAGCTGTGGTAATTTAGAAAACAGCTGAAAGCATGGATGCTTGTGGTAAGCTTGGTAGAAGCATAACAGATAACAGGTACTTGAAACAAGTAGTTGTTATTATTGTCACTTTCTCAGTCCCCTTGGTTAAGGAGCAAGTAACAACTGTAGTCACCAGAATGTGATCAGTACCAATCTTCAGTATTTATATACAGATATTTGAGTTCTTACTCTGTCCTACAACAGTGAAGGATTAAAGACTGCTGAAGGAGTGTGTAGCTAATTAAAGTAGGGGCAATGTGTGCTGATAATTTCAGCACTGATCTTTTATCAAATATTTATCTAGCTCAATCCATGTATCAGTCACCCCTCTAGATACTGAGAATAGTAGTAAAAGAGGCGGGAAATCAATGCTTGCATCATCATTGCCGTCCAGTTAACACACACTACTTCTACAAACAGCTAATATTAACTGAACACCTACCTGCCTGACATTGTTTTACTAACACATTTGAACTAGCAGTAACCTCATAGACATTCTTTTTAAATTGTTTTAAAATTATGTATATGTGTGTGCCTATGAGTCCAGGTGCCTGTGGAGTCTGGAAGAAGGCATCAGATGTCCTAGAGCTGGAGTTATAAGCAGTTGTGAGCCACCTGACATGGGTGTTGGGAATTGAACTTGGGTTCTCTATAGGAGCAGCATGTGCTATTAACCACTGATCTATCTCAGCCCTGAAATAGACACATTATTGTCTTTATTTATAGAAGAGAAAACTGAAGCATAAGGCAAACAAAGGAAGGTGGCATTATTAAGTATCAAATGTGGGATAACACAATGGATGCATTGGTTAATTGAAGAAATCTTCTCAAAGGGCATGCAGTTTGATAGATTTTTAGTAAACACCAGGTTTTAGGCAGGTGTGGCGGCACACTCCTTTAATCCCAGCACTCAGGAGGCAGAGGCAGGTAGATCTCTGAGTTTGAGGCCAGCTTGGTCTACAAAGTAAGTTCAAAGACAGCCAAGGCTGTTACACAACCCAAACAAACAAACAAAAAAAAAAAAAAAGGAAAGAAAGAAAAAAGAAAAAAACAAGTTTTACATGTTTAAAGTATTTTACACACTTAGAGATACAAGGTACTAGCAAACATGGTCGATATCCTCAAGCTGCTCCAAGTAATGACACTCATGCTAACAAATTATTTAAAATCTATTTGTTCATTGTGCATGTTCATATACGTGTGTGATGTACGATGAACACTTGAATGTAAGTGGGTTTGTGTGCCTGTGCACACATGGAGGCCAGAGGAGGATGGGGTATTCTGCTCTATCATTGTCTTCTTTTCTGGAGGTAAGTCCTCTTCTGAACTTGGAGCTAGGCTAGTTAGTAGCCAGTGGTTCCTGCAATGCTCCTGTCTCCATCCTACACAGTGCTACTGTTATAGGTAAGCATGTGGCCATTCCTGGGTTTTTAATGGACACTGAATTAGAGCTCAGTTTACCATGCTTTCACAACAAGCTTTTCTTACCATTGAACCATTTCTCCAGACCCTATTTATTTAGAAGTCCTAAAGGACTTCATACATGCTAGACAAATGAGGCCTCTACTATGAGCCACACTTGCAGACCAATTGATAAAATTCATTAAAATAATCATAACAGTAGAACTTAAGTATAAGGAATTATCATTGTAATTTTCCTGGTTTGTTATTTGAGGATATTTTTCAGTCAGAAATGAACTGTCTATTACCTGCAGTCCCAGGAACCAGACTCTGACAAGCATCTGAAAGTGACAGGACTGTTGCCTGTACCTTTCTATAAGTCACAAGGCCAGCTCTGCACTTAAGAGTAGCAGCTGTCTGGCCTGTCACCTGTCCTGGGTAGTGTGCTCTCACCAGACGAACTTCCCCATACTTTTCCCAGGTTATCACTAGTTTTGAACCTGTCTAGGACACATGCACGTAGAAAGAGATCAACTACTGGCAACAGGAAAAACTTTAAAAACAGCCTCAGGGTTTGTACTTTGAATATTTTTAACTTAACTTCTGTTGCAATTGTAGTTTTAGACTAGTAAGCATCTCAAATGTATCCCCATATGTGAAACTTATGAGAAAAATCTTAAGACTTTAAAGGTTAACTTGCGAAACAGGTAGCAAGTAGCAAGTTCTACCTCAGTTCCAATATATTTAATTGAAATGGAATCTATATATCCATTTCTGCTTACTTTTGGTAAAATATAAAAGTAACCATTTCAGGGCCAAGGAGATGGCTCAGTAGGTAAAGGTACTTGCTTTCAAGCCTGCTAACCAACCCTAACTCAAGCTAAATTCTATCCCTGGAACCCACACAGTGGAAGAATCAATTCCCACAAGTTGTCCTCTGACTTTCTCGGGTGTGCTGTCTCACACATACACACACATATACACATGCACACTGACACATACAACACACACAGACACTTTTTTTTCAAATCTAACCCATTTATGCTTCTTTTTTTTTTTTTTTTTTTTTTGATTGTTCGAGACAGGGTTTCTCTATGTAGCTTTGCACCTTTCCTGGAACTCACTTGGTAGCCCAGGCTGGCCTCAAACTCACAGAGATCCACCTGCCTCTGCCTCCCAAGTGCTGGGATTAAAGGTGTGCGCCACCACCGCCCGGCTGCTTCTTCTTTTTTTTTTTTTTTTGTAACAAAGGAGTTTGTGTACAGTGTTGAAAATCTACAACTTCTTGTTAAATTCACATTTGCACTTCACCTTTTAAAATAAACATTTATAATCATTATCTTATACAGATATAGATATGTAAATAAAATACAACATCGAGTTCAGTGGTACTTCAGCATTTTCCACTTAAAATTTTTTTTAACATAAAACAGGTTATAATTCCAAAATCCAGAGTTATTTGAAACTGAAAAATATTTTTTCTGTAGAAAATATTAAAAATGATAACATTTCCCAATAAGCCCTTTTAAGCCAAATAATAGCTGAATTATACATATAAATATTGATTAGATTCTGGGATACAGAAGAAACCTATCTTCATTTGTTCAGAGAGCTATGTTTTATTAAGTTGTGTAAGTGAGATTCCTATTCATCTTCCCCTTCACTGTTTGATTTACGGCAGACATTTTTCTATAGGCTCATCCATATTCTAAAAAGATTTTAGCCTCCCCTCCTGAAAGTACAGCCATCATATTCTTTCATCTGCTTGATACGGTACAAATTCTTATCCTAATAGTAAAATGTTTCACTAAAGCATGCCCAGTGATTGGGCAAAACCAAAACTTATTATAAGCCACAGTCATCCTTAGGGTCCTCTCTGCTAAGTAGCCTCCCCGAATCTGACATACAGACACTCTTAAAAAGTAAATGTTAAATGTTTCATACAAAAACTGTAAATACTCAAGAACTTAAGAGTGTAGAAAGGCCAAGCTTCTCTCCTGCTGCCCTCCACTTAACTGTTTTGTTGTTGTTGTTGTTGTTGTTATTGTTGAAGTTTTTAAGATTTTATTTTTTATTTTTAAATCATGTGTGTATGTTTGCACATGTGTACATGTGAGTGCAGTGAGTATGGAGGTCAGAAGAGGCTGTTGGCTCTCCAGGAACTGGAGTTATAGGCAGCTGTGTCCTGGGTGCTAGGACCTAAACTTAGAGTCCTCTCTCCAGCCCTTACTAGTAAGTTTTATAGTGAAGGGATTGTTACTGCTTTAGGACTTTCAATCTCCAAAGTAGCAAATAAATAAAGCAGTTGAAGCAACAAAGCGGAGGGCATCTCACCCCCCTGCTGTTAACATGGCCAAATGTGCACATTCTCCAGCCTGTAAACAACCCTTTAGATCTCTAAGGTTTGCTCCTCTATTTCACTGTTTTGGGAACATACTAGCAATATAACCCCACCCCTACCCCCGACCCTGGAAAGGGAGAGAAAACTGAAACATTTTATCTCATTTACACTTGTCTCACCTTTATCCACAAAGATTGAGGTAACTGTTACAACCAGTGACTAACCAAAAAGAAGAATCAAAGTCGAGAAACAGAAAACACTATATTTAGGCTGATGAAAACAAGAAGAGAAGCACACAGGCCTGACTGTTCACAATGCCATGTGATTACTCTGTAAATACCCAATAAGTTCCAAATTATAAATTACACTAATAGAGGTAGATATGAAATCCCAGGTGTACTAGACAATGTCCATATTCTATATAGTGTTGACAGTGTGTTTTTCTACTATAAACACATAAAATCTCTCTCTCTCTGGATTAATAAAGGAAGTGGTTTTAAAATACCTCTGTAACTGACTGGAATTCAGGGTAAGGTATACTCACACAAGTCATATTATAGCATTATTTGGTGCATATTTGCTTTATAATGCAGCAACCCTTGGACCTATAGCTACCTTCTGGGAATTTAACTTTTGGAAATCAACCTGGATTGGGGCAAAGCTTTATTTGCAGCTATACTGCAAAGCTATACTGCAGTGTCTTAATAGCAAAGTACTGGCAATGATCTATATCTAACAACAGGGCTGGATCAATAAGTCATGATGAAGAATTTCAGAATACTGTAGAGTCATCAAAATGATGAAGCACCAAATACTGACATGGAAATATGTACTGGAAAGAGTTGACTACAAGAGTTAGTGTTATCTATGCATTATGAGAATCTGGATGACTTATTTTTAGAATTTTCATAGAAACTTTGGATATATTCTGCTAGAAGAGAAAAAATAGTTTTAAAAATCATCTTAACTTGACAAACATATGAAACATTGTGGGAGATGCAGAAAAGTATACTTTTCAGGACTTGCTTTCAAGTACATACAATTACAACGCAATCAGGATAAAGACTCCAATTAAAAATAACATTTCTGGCCAGGTGTGGAGGCATATGTCTTTGATGTATGACTCTGAGGCCAGCCTCGCTGCATAGTGAATTCTAGGCCAGCCTAGGATTTACATAGAGAGAACCTGTCTCAAAAACAAGCAAGCAAACAACAACAACAAAAACCCCACAAAACAACCAAACAAAACATTTCCTGGGCTATAGAGATAGCTTAGTTGATACAGCCACTATCAAGCAAGCATGAGGACCTGAGTTCGGATCTCTCCATGTAAACATCAAGTGTGGCAACCATGTCTGTAAACCCAGTTCAGGGAGTGGAGACCCAGGGACAAGAGATTCCTAGAGCTCACTGGACAGCCAGTCCAGCATGATCAATGAGCTCCAGGTTTAGTAAGAGACGCTGTCTGTAAAAATACAGTGAAGTGTAATTAAAGCTGACATCTGATCTCCAAATACATGCATACACACGTGGTGATATATTGTGTACCCCAATAAAGCTTGCTTGAGGATCAGAGGACAGAGCCAGCCACCAGATTAGACATAGAGGCCAGACAGTGGTGGCACACACCTTTAATCCTATCACTTTGGAGGCAGAGATCCAAAGAGTTCAAGGCCACACTGGAAATAGAGCCAGGCAGTGGTAGCACACACCTTTAATCCCAGCACTGGGAAGCACACACATGCCTTTAATCCCAGGAAGTCAAGGCAGGGTGGAGAAAGGTATATAAGATGTGAGGAAACAGGAACTAAAGCAGTTCAGCTGAGATCCTTTCAGGTGAGTACTCAAGAAGATTTCAGTCTGAGGATTTGTGGAATTGGTGAGGTAATAGGTGGTGGCTGTGGCCTGCTCTGCTTCTCTGATCTTTCAGCTTTCACTCTGATATTTGGCTCCAGGTTTTTTGTTTTTGTTTTTTATTAAAAGACCATCTAAGGGCTGGGCAGTCATAGTGTATGCCTTTAATCTCAGCACTTGGAGGCAGAGCCAGGTGGATCCCTGTGAGTTCAAGGCCAGCCTGGTCTACAGAGCGAGATCCAGGACAGGCACCAAAGCTACACAGAGAAACCCTGTCTTGAAAAGCCAAAAATAAATAAATAAATAAATAAATAAATAAATAAATCTAAGATTCAAACAACATACACATATGTATACACCCCCTACACACACACACACACACACACACACACACACACACACACACACACACACAGAGAGAGAGAGAGAGAATTAGATAGAGGCACAAAACATTTCCTTTAGTAGATACCAGTACTAAAATTTCTTGATTACACTGTAACTCACTGAAACTGCTTTTAAAGACTAGCTTACAGTACCCATACCAATAAAATTTGTACATTTCTAAGAAAAGTTATATAGAAAGAGAGGTACTTTCATTAACATTCAATTAGCAAGAAAATCCAATTGACTGTAACTCTACATTCTATTCCAAATATTCCAGTGTATTTAAATAGAACTTATTGAATGTCTTGGACATCTCTTCCATAATAAGACTTTGTAATGTGTTCAGCTATGGCAGTGTAGTCTCTAATAAAGTTAGTGCTTTACTTTAGTGAAAACTATAACAATATAGCCTGAGACCCACAATCCCTATAGGTCCTGACTCTGTCTCTGACAATAAGTGTTCCCTACCAGATCCATATGAGATCCTGCACAGAAACAGATCATCAGTAGACCTGGGACAAACATTTTGAATGTCCACTTTTCATTTATACAAACCAATCAGAGAGCAAAAATGAAGAAAGACCAACAATACCAATTTTGGGCAAAGTTACAGAGCTACTGGAACTCTCACAGGCTGCCTAGAGGGAAGTTGAGGGAGTCAACCAGTATAACCACTATGGAAAACCACTCAGTACTTCCTACTAAATCTCAAGATCTAAATGCTTCACACTTAGTCAAGTTACTCCTGTGTGCATGTCCGTCCAAGAAATAGGACAGCCTATGCCTATTAGACATGTGCCAGAGAGTTATAAAGCATTATTTGTGACATCCTGGAGAAGTTTAAAAACAACCCAAATGCCTCTGATATATTCTGATGGTAAAATATCAACTAGCAACAAGAATGAGCCAACATGGATGAACCTGATAACCACAAGCAGCAAATACCAGTAGAGGTTAGAAGAGTGACTACCTATGCTGATATAGTGAGCCGAAGGTAACACAAGGGCAGTTCAGGAGACCTGTCTTAGTCTACTTCTTGATCTGGGTAATGGTTACATAGTGTTTACTTTGTGAATACCTCTGTTACAGATAAGTCAAGTCAATGTTAGTGCAGCTTTCATGGTAGTTTTTACTTTGTAACTATAGAATAAATATCCACATGGAATGTTGGAGGGGAAATAAAAACAAGTCCTTACAATTAATTCCATGCACACTAGGTTTCCTTTGCAAGTCTATGCAAAGGCAGACATAATGCTAAGTACTGAAAAATGTCACAGATATAAACTTAAAAGCTACCCTAAAACTCACAGAGGATGCCATTACTCTAAGTGAGCCCAACTTCCCTCATATCACAATAAAGGATGTTGCACAGCCATGTTACTAGTTGTAAAACTCCTTACAAACAAAAACATGCTTTGATAGCAAAAAGCAAACTACTCTTTGTTCGCTTTATGTTTTTATTTTACCAGACAAAAAGCTAAATTACTGGGCTGTTCCCATTCATATTCAAAACCTGGCAACTCCTTCTGTTGTTCCCTGGCACAGGGTTCTCACATCCCCTTTTTAGTCACTGGATAGCTAAGAGCAAGTTGTCCAGACTTCTGCAAATCTCATTTTATCTTTAGGATATCTGAAAGAAGACGAGTCATAGGAAAAGATAGAGATGCCAAATAGGGTACAGAGCTACAGAAATAAATACACTAAATGCACCTCAGAACGGTAGTTGTTTTTGTTTTTGTTTTTTTTACTTTTTAAAAAAGCTACTGGCTTTTAAAACAGATTTATTTGTATTTGTGCATGTTTGTGTGCACACACCAAGTGTATTGGAGGTATGGGATCCCGTGGAGCTGGAGTTGCAGGCAGTTGTGAGCCATCCAACATGAGTACTGAGATCCAAACACGGGTCCTCTGGAAGAGCATTATGCACTCTTAATTAACCGCTGAGCCATCTCTCCAGCGCTTGTTTTTTACTTTTCTGAGACAATGTCTTACTCTGTAGCCTAGGCTGTTCTTAACTCATAGCAATTCTCCTGCCTCAGCCTCCCCAGTGCTGTGATTAAAGGGGGGTAAACCTAGAAAGGGTTCTTATAAAGGCATTTTAAAGCTTTATATACTAGAGTTGTCTATCCACTCCAGAAACCAAGCAGACCCTTTCACTTACATACTCCCCATTAAACTCAAGCTGAGAAGATAAACAAGGAAACACATGCCCAGATGGCTTGCTCTACCCAGTAAGAGAACAAAAGCATTTCAGTTTCTTAAAGGTTTGTTCAAAACGTGTCTACTATGATGAATTTCCAGAAAAGAGAAAATTTCAGTGACATTTTAGATTTGGTGTATACATGTGTTCATCACCAGAAACAATCACTATTCAGAGGCAATGGGAGTAAATGACTGAAGCTGGTCACTCGGCCTCTGGCTGGTGCTGAAGAGGGCTCAGCAGTTAAGAGCACTCGCTGCTCTTGCAGAGGATGGGACTTAACTCCCAGCACCCTCAAGGCAACTCAAAAACTGCCTGTAACTCCAGCTCCAGAGGATGTGACACCTTCTTCTAGCCTCTACATACAGATACCAGGTATGTACATATATACATGCAGGTAAACACTCATACACATAAAATAAAAAGTTAAAGAAAATCTTGTTTTCTCCGTTTCTTTTTCTAAACTTCCTTTTATTTATTCTTTGTCTTTCACATCATGCATCCCAATCACATTCATTTCCCGTCCCTTCGTATCCTCCCTCTGCCCTTGCAACCTGCCCTCCCCCCTACAATAAAATAAAATTAAATTAAAAAGAAAAAGAGAGGAAAAAATCTCATTGTGGAAGCTGTAGTGTGACACAGTGAGTCACACAGTAAACCCTTTTATCCATATATCTTTATGTGCAAGTGTTCATTGCAAAGAGTCTGGTTTGAGGCCTCTGGTTTCTGCTGCACTATGGATGCTGGGCCCTCACTGGGACCCCTCTTGAATATCCTGTTGTTGCCCTGTGTGGTGGAGATCCTGTTGCTTTGGGTTTCCAGACCAGCCCCTTCACACGCTCCAGCACATCATAGATGGGGTGGATGCTGGGGTGGGCCAACTCCTCACCCTGGTTCTGGGCCTGGGTAGTTGCAGGGTTGTTCAGCCCTGTCTTCATCGCCAGGGTGAGCCCTCCGGCATTGCCCTTGCTAGTCCACCCCTTGCAGAAATGAGCAAGGGGCAGGCCGTCCTCCTGCTTTCCTAACTTCAGGGTCAGCTCTCCCACACCTACACCATCGAGGCCAGCGCTACTGTGTTGCCCAGGTGAGGAGTAGGGGCCACTCTCTCACGTGCTGCAGCTGATGAGGGACAGGAGCAGCTCTCCCATCCTCAGGACCTCAGAGCCAGCTCTCCATCCCTCAGGACCTCAGAGCCAGCTCTCCCATCCTCAGGACCTCAGAGCCAGCTCTCCCATCCCTCAGGACCTCAGAGCCAGCTCTCCCATCCTCAGGACCTCAGAGCCAGCTCTCCCATCCTCAGGACCTCAGAGCCAGCTCTCCCATCCTCAGGACCTCAGAGCCAGCTCTCCCATCCTCAGGACCTCAGAGCCAGCTCTCCCATCCCTCAGGACCTCAGAGCCAGCTCTCCCATCCCTCAGGACCTCAGAGCCAGCTCTCCCATCCCTCAGGACCTCAGAGCCAGCTCTCCCATCCCTCAGGACCTCAGAGCCAGCTCTCCCATCCATCCCTCAGGACCTCAGAGCCAGCTCTCCCATCCCTCAGGACCTCAGAGCCAGCTCTCCCATCCCTCAGGACCTCAGAGCCAGCTCTCCCATCCCTCAGGACCTCAGAGCCAGCTCTCCCATCCCTCAGGACCTCAGAGCCAGCTCTCCCATCCTCAGGACCTCAGAGCCAGCTCTCCCATCCTCAGGACCTCAGAGCCAGCTCTCCCATCCCTCAGGACCTCAGAGCCAGCTCTCCCATCCCTCAGGACCTCAGAGCCAGCTCTCCCATCCATCCCTCAGGACCTCAGAGCCAGCTCTCCCATCCCTCAGGACCTCAGAGCCAGCTCTCCCATCCCTCACAGGCAGGGAGGTCGGGGGCAACTCTCCCTGCACACCACCACATGGCAGATGAAGGGCAGAGCCAGATCACCCATGTTCATGTTCTCAGGGCAGTTCACCCACACCCCTTCAACAGGGTCAGCTCTGCTGGGCTGACCACGAAAGGTGCAGAGTCCACTTTCCCAAATGCTGCAACTGGTAAGGGGGGCGGGGTTAGCTCCCTCACCCACCACAGGTGGCAGGGGCAAGGGTGGGGGGAAGAACATGTTTCCCTCACTCTCACCACCATATGGCAGACAAGGGGGGAGGGATGGCCAGCTTTCCCGCTCTCACACCTTCAGGGCCAGCTCACCCATGCCTCTGCCAACAGGGTCAGCTCTAGTGTGCTGCCTAGGTGAGGAGCAGGGTTCACTTTCCTGCTGCAGCTGGTAAGGGGGAGGGTCAGCTCCCTTGTCTGTCACAGGTGGTGAGGGCCAAGGGGTACGGAGGGCATCTCTCCCTTGCCCACACTGCCACATGACAGATGAGGAGGGGGGACAGCTTTCCCAGGCTCACAGCTTTGGGGTTGGCTCTACTGGGCTGCCCAGGAAAGGTGCAAGACCTGCTCTTCTGAGGGCTGCCCCCAGAGGCATCTCTCCCACTCTTACCACCTCAGGGCCAGCTCTCCTAAGTGCCTCAGGAGTTGAGAGATGCAAGGGCATCTCTCCTCTGCCCATGCTGCCATATGAGGGGCAGAACCAGATCTCCCAGTCGCACTCTCAGGGCCAGTTCACCTGTGGCTCCCCTCACCCTCATCAACAGGGTCAGTTCTGATGCGCTGCACAAATGAGGGGTGGGGGTGGGGGTGGGTGGCTTGCTTCCCTGAGTGCTGCAGCTGGTAAAGGAGGGGAGGGTCAGCTCCCTCGAAAGCTGAAGGTGGTAGGGGCAAGGGGGAGGGCATCTTTTCCTCGTCCCCACCACCACACCACAGACAAAGGAGGCTGTAGCAGCTGTGCGCCTCACATCCTCAGGGCTGGATCACCAGCACCCCTGTAGGGTCCACTCTACTCTGCTGCAAGTGAGGAGCAGGGCCTGTTCTCCTGAGTGCTGCAGCTGGTGAGGGTCGGGTTAAATAAGATCTTAAAAAAAAAATGATAACACAAAATCCACCTCTACCTTTGGGGTAGATGTAGCGTTATAATGACAGGAAGCATTCTATGAAAATGTCAAGGGAGGGAGCAGAGCCCTGAACAAAGGATTAAACACTTAAATTGATTGTGCATTGGTTCAACAAATACACCTTCGAACCAGGAACTGTTCTAGGTGCTTGAAATACAACAAAACAATGCTATTTACCTTGTGTGGCTCACATTCCCGTTGGGGAGGAAAGAGAGATGAACAAACATAATGAATAAACATATCACACAGTATATCCTACAGTTGTAAATTTTATGGGAGGAAAGGTAAAGTAACTTAAGGTGGGGTTGGGAGATAGACTGGTAATTTTAAGAGAGTTAAACAGGCCTTCTTGAAAAGCTGACATTTACTGACCGCTTTATATGAAACGTTTTATTGTACTTTTCCCCCCTTGAGACAGGGTCTTACTGTGCAGCCCTGGCTAGCCTGAACTCACTTTACAGACCAAGCTGGCCTTGAACTCACAGAGATCCACTTGCCTCTCTCTCTGTCTCCTGAGTGCTGGGACTAGAGGTATATGCTACCATGCCAGGTATGATTATTTTAAAAACTAAATTGGGGGGTTGGGAAATGACTTGGTAGGTAAAGTGTTTTTGCATAAGTATAAGAACTTTAGTTTAGAGGGCCAGGCGGTGGTGGCGCAGCCTTTAATCCCAATCCCAGCACTCGGGAGGCAGAGGCGGATCTCTGTGAGTTTGAGGCCAGCCTGGTCTCCAAAGCGAGTTCTAGGAAAGGTGCAAAGTTACACAGACAGACCCTGAGACCCTGTCTTGAAAAACCAAAAAAAAAAAGAAAAAGAAAAAAAAAAAAGAAGAAGAAGAAGAACTTTAGTTTAGAGCACCCCAGAAACCACATAAAAAGTCAAAGGAGGCAGTGTGTACCTGAAATCGAAACAGAGACAGGAGGATGTCTGGGGCTCACTAGCCAGCCAGTCTACCAATATGGTGAACGTCCAAGCTCAGTGAGAGATCATGTCTCAAAAACAAGGTGGAAAGTGACAGAGGAAGATGTTTGTTGTAGACCTCTATTCCCCACCACTTACACACACACACACACACACACACACACACACACACACTCTCTCTCTCTCTCTCTCTCTCTCTCTCTCTCTCTCTCTCTCTCTCAGTTGTTCCTTGGCACTATAAATAATTTTGTGAAGACTGAAAAGGATTAGAATCTTAGAATTTTAAAAATTACAATTGGTGCTAAATGTTTGTTTTAAAAAAAGTATATTTGATTTTGTTTGTTCTAAAGATTTATGATTTATTTTTTTAATATTTTAAGTTGTATTTGTGTGTGCGCATATGAGTGTAGGTGCCCTGAAGACCAGAGACATCAGATCCCCTGGAACAGGAGATATAGGCAGTTGTGAGTCATCCTCCACGGGTGCTAGGAACCAATTCTGGAAGAGCAGTAAATGCTGAGCCATCTCTCCAGCCTTCACATGTGTCTGTATACAGCCCTAAGTCCTATGCATTGCTCCTTAGTTCTTAGAATGACTCTTACTATGTTGGTGGCAACGGTAAAGACTGTGCCCGTGTTCCCTTCCCTCTTTGCCATTTCCCTCTTCACTCACTATAAGACTCACATAGAACTGAGCGTGGTGGCGCACGCCTTTAATCCCAGCACTCAGGAGGCAAAAGCAGGTGGATTCCTGTGAGTTCGAGGCCAGCCTGGTCTGAAAATCAAGTTCCAGGACAGCCAGGACAGTTAACAGAGAAACCCTGTCTTGAAAAAATAAAACAAACAAAAAGAACAATAACAAAAAAAACCAAAAATTTCTAACTGCTAGGAAGGTTGTGGTACCTCTTAAGCAAAGTTTTTTGAACTTTACTTCATCCTCATCCACTAAAGGATGCATTCATCAGAAACTATGCAAAATAACAATAAAGCTGTTGAGGGCGAATTATGGGCACACTATAGACTAAGCATGGGGAAAGGGATTGAGATCTTTGGCTAAACTCAGATTATCAACAGTACTTCATATTTCAGGGCTCATTACCATGCTATTTGTTTATGAGGCAGTAAAACACACGTCCTTTTGGGTGTTAGCGTGGATATCCAGTAATCATTTGTCTAAGTATATTTTTTTAAAAAAACTAAGCCAAAGTATAAATATATATTTAAGGAAATCTGATACTGCATAGAGGATCACACTACTTTACCAACCTCCCATTGCACCAAAGAATTTATTTCTTTATTTAAAAGATATTCGAGTATATATTTTTAAACACACACACACACAACTAAAACCCAGACAGGCACGACATTAAATCTCATCTGCAGGTGGCCTTTGTAATCACACCTGGTTAGGTTTTGTTTCTATTAGGAAAATACTGTAGATTGCTAGGTAACACAAAGGGAAGTCTGTTTTTAAAAGCACAACGTTCACCAACAATGCCAATAGAATTTTTGCAATATTGCACTTAAATTGTTTTTAGCTTTGATTATAATAAGAGGCTTTTCAGGCTTCTAATCACCCCAGGAAATGTAAAACTAAACTGTGAATGTCCTTAGAGGCAAACCATGGCCTAGCAGCCTTCACTTTGTTTTATAGATACAGAAACCTTCGGTCTAGTGCTGTGATTTTTTTTTTAATCCCACTATCTAACATTAAACAACAACAACAACATACTAGGCAGTGCTGGCCTTTAATCCTAGCACTTGGGAAGCAGAGGCAGGCAGATCTCTCTGAGTTTCAGGCCAGCCTTGTCTACAGACTGAGTTCCAGGACAGCCAAGGCTACATACTAACAAGGAAATGCTGGTTAAAATCACTTGACATTTTGCAAGCTTGTGAAATGTTTTCAACACCTGGAAATGGAAAGCAATAAAGCACTGGTCTCTGATCTTCAATCTATTATATCCTTTCAAAAACTGAAAATGAGCCACTGTGGTGATACATACTTTCAATCCCAGCACTGGGGAGGCTGAGGCCAGCCTGGGCTACATAGACTGCATAAACGAAACTGGCTCAAAAAAGGGGGAAAAAACAAAGATTAAAAAAAAACCAAACAAACCAAAAATCCAGCCAGGAGTGGTAGCCCTTTAATCCTAGCACTTGGGAGGAGACAGAGGAAGGAGAACCTCTGAATCTGAGGCCAGCTTGGTCTACATATCAAGTTCCAGGCCAATTAGGGCTACATAGTGAAACCCTGTCTCTAAATAAATTAGAAAAACAAAACACCCTAAAAAAGATTTACTATGCCTTATGTCTACAAATACGGATAACTAAAACAACGAAATCAACAATTCTCCTCTTGCTCTAGTTCTGTGGGTAAAAAGACATGCCAAGGTGGTTAATAGTTGTCTTACTGTAATGTGCTTGGACACACCCCACCCAAGATTTCTCAGTCAGAAGTGAGAAAAAGAGCCGTTGGTTTACTCAGAGCATCTGATTGCTTGTCTCAAGTTGACATTTTCTTTCCAGACCAGCAAGATAAACAATCCGGTGTCTGAGAAACTTCAGTGCTCATGTGTTTTCTCCCCGGAGGCAGATCCTCAGATCCCACACACAAACTACAGTAATCTACATCCTCTCAGTTACAGCTTTTCCTTAACTCTCATCTGAGTAGCTTGTCTCCCTCAAGGCTAAGAGTTAGACCGATTCACTTACATCCTTTGTCAGCGCCCTGCACCTCCAGTCCCACCACGTTCAGATCATGTAGGAACAATCTCAACCCAAATATAAGGCTTTAAATTAACATTCAAATTTCTGGCATTTCTAAATTTGCCACACATCAATAAGAACAGGGTTTGGTCATAGCTGTGGACCTCCAAAATAACAATAATGGTAATAATGTCTACTTTGTCTACCTAGAAAGTATAATTCAATGGACTTTGAAAATATTTTCATGCTACTTTAAAATGATTTTCCAACAAGCCAATAAACTCCCCTGATTTCGGAAACTCACTCAGACCTTGCAAATCTAGAAATTCAATTTTAGGGATTAAAAAAAAAATCGACAGAAATGACCAAAGAGTGGGCTTTAACCATGGCTACAAGTAAATTTAGAGAACTTGAAATCTCTGGGGTTCAATGGGCCTAAGTGGAATTAAAACAAAAGTTGTTTTGTATTCTATTAATAGCATATGATTAAACGCATATCTTATTTCAAATGGAATTCATTTATAAGTACTTAAACTTACTAAACTGGCCACTAATCCCATGTCTGTTTCTGGAAAAATTCTCTCACATAACATGCAAGTTAAGCGACCAATCACCACGCGTTCTGTTAGCTTAGGTCAACTCTTATTAAAATCTCAGTGCTCTCTGACTCCAATAACCTCCCCAAATCATCGACGTAGAAAAAAAACCAAACACGAGCAAATATGATCATAATACATCGTATACATGTATAAAACTGCCAAAGCGGGAACAACAACAACAACAACAAAAAAAAAACAATCAAAAGAAAAGCCAAACTGAACTTAAAAGCTACGGTATGAAAGAGTCCAAGAGGGGAAGGCGTTTCTAGTCTTCCCAAGAGCAGATTCGCTGGCAGCCTAGAAAATGCCCTGAACTGAGGGAGCCAGGCTCACCTGGCCATGGATTCCTAATTACGGAGGAGTTTCTCCCCTACATTCTTGAGCGCTTTCTTTTCTTCGAGGAAACTCGAGCTTGTCTCTTTTTTTTTTTTTTCCTCCTCTTTTGGATCTGGGAAAGGGTTTAGTCCCAGCGGTCAGACCAGCACCGTCACTGATCACAAAGAGAAGCTGAGGGGAGATCAAGGACTCCGGGGACCCCAGAGATTGTCTTCCAGCCCCCTCCCCGCCCCCCACACGGGAAATGTGAGGGTCCCCTGGGCGTCTCCGAGGGTCCAAGGGGGAGGAGAGATCCTTCCCATGAAAAGTCCCCACTTTATCTCAAAAGTGAAAAAGATTCTCGACCTATACCCCCTGGTGACAATGGTCAGCTGCTTGGCGGGGCGGACGTTCCTGGCCTCGAACCCTGGAGTCCCCAAGTCTCTGGGCCTCCCAGCCTCCGCCCTCAGCCTCGACCCCCGACCCCACGGGGGTCCCAGACCTCCCTTCTCCGGTCTCCAGCTCTTCGAAGCCCCACACTCACCCGGTACGTGTTCTCCGTGAGCCGGTTCACCTCCTCCGGCCCCCGAGACATGGCTGCAGCCTCCGGGAGGGCGAGCGCGGGAGGACGCGGCGGGGCCTCGTGGCCGCCGGACTCCGGGCGGCGGGAGCGCCTAGGACTTGCGACTGAGCGGCCTCTGGAGCGTCGGCCGCCGCCACAGCCGCCAGCCGGAGAGAGCCAGCGCGCGTCTCCGCTGCCAAAAATGTCAAAACTTTGCGGCGCTTCGAGCTCCGGGGAGCTGCGAGGCAAACGTAGCCTGACGCGGCTGGGACTTGCGAAGGGACGGGCAGCCCCACCTGAGGCGGGCGGGGTGGGCGGGGCTGGGCGGCCAGGGGGCGGGGCAGCCCCACCTGAGGTGGGCGGGGCTATGCCGGGTAAGCCGGGGTGGGCGGGGCCGCCCGGCGCGGAGGTGGGAGAGGCGGCCTCTGTTAGAGCAACCGCGGGCACGGGGAAGAGACTTGTTGCGCTAGGTGGGCGTGGCCTAGGGGCTGGTTGGGCGGAGCTGAAGCCCGGCCAGCCTGCAGGGCTGATTGGCCCCAGCTGAGGTGGTGGAGGGGGTAGTGCTGAGAGGCCAACGGGAGGGGACGCGCCCCTACCCCGCTCGAAATGGCCTGCTGGGCGTGGCCTAGGTGGCGGATGGGCGTGGCCGAAACAAGATGGGACGCCGTGGCCGTAGCAGCCCCGGCTGCAGAGTTGAGCGGGTGGCTCGGTCTCGCAGACTGATGGGCGGTGCTGAAGCGAGGATGGAGTGGGGCTGAAACGGTGCAAGGCGAGGTGGGTGGAGTGGACCCTAGACCAGGCTCTAGGCATCGATCGGGGGACCTTAAGCCCTTGGACCCAAGGAGCCAGGATACTTCTCCCGTGGCTGGCGGGGGTAGCCTTGGTGCGCCCTCTCCCGGCCCTCCCAGAATTCCAGCCACGCCCCTACACCCTCACCCTTGCAGTACTTTTTAGAGCAGGACCTGGACCTAGAGTCTAGGTCTCTGGTCTTGTGCTCCCCACAAGGTGCTGGCCCTGAAAGCTCGAGGCCCACGCCCTTCTCAGGCGAATCCTCTGAGCTCTCTGCCTTTGAGGGACTGTGAGAAGAGGGTGTTCCTCATACACGTGTGGATTTCCCTGATAGACCCCTCTCTGTTCACCTCGAAGGTCTGTAGGACACGACTTCACATAGATGGAGAAGAGGGGCTGCCACCTGCAATTTTGGAAGCTTCAGTGTGTCAAAAACGTAATTAACACCAAGATCTGACTCCTGGAATAACAGAACATTAAGAATAGCTTAAGATTCCATGCCTTACTACTGTGTAAATCACAAGATTGTTAAAAAGTTGTGTGTGTGTGTGTGTGTGTGTGTGTGTGTGTGTGTGTGTGTGTTATACAAGAAGTCAACCTTAGGCATCATTCTTCAATCCACTTTTTTTTATTTTGAGACAATCTCTTACTGGAGTAGCCAAGTTGACTAGACTGATGTCCATCAAGTCTCCACAAGTCCCCAGGGATCCATTTGTTTCCCACTGGAATTACAATCTACCATATATGTAGCTTTTTTTTTTCTTTTATCATGGGTTCGGTCCCAATGTTTGCACCACAAGCCCTTTACAGACTGACCCATCTCAGCCCCCTGGTGCAGCACTTTTTAAGAGTCATGGTCAGCTAAGGTGTTGAGGATGTCTGCTCTCATTTCCTCTTGCAGAGGCTATGGAGGTGTGTGGCTCCTGGCACTTCTTTTTAATTAAAACATTTTTTGTTTTATATATACAGGTACTTTGCCTGGATGTATGTCTGTGCACCATCTATATACCTGGTGCCCTTGGAGGATAGAAGAGGGTTTTGGATCCCCTGGGACTGGGGTTACAGATCCTTGTGAGCATCGTGTGGGTGCTGGGAATCAAACCTAGGTCCTCTGGAAGAGCAGCCAGTGCTCTTAACCACTGAGCCATCTCTTTAGTTCCTTCTGGTGCTTCCTGTTCTGTCTTCACCCAGTCACATCCTGTCCAACTCTGGACATGTGCTGGAGTACGAATCTAGGTGACCCAGACTTCAGGGCCCACAACAGCCTTCTCCATAGCAGGAAACACTGCCTAGCAGTTGAGACTTGCACTCAGCCAGAGTGAGGCAGGTCTTACTCTTATTTTTAAAAGCTGTCCAGGTACAATTGCTTTGTTTATGAGCTCTTAGGCTCTGAAGCTTCTAAACTGCTCTGGGATAAAGTTCACTAGGAAATAACACACAAAGACAGCACTGTGTGGCTCAGATGGAAACATGGAAAGTATGAGATGCCTCTGGACTTAGAACAGACACAAGTGCTTGGACTCTGGTGCAGTCTTATCACGTTTTTGTGAGCTATAAAACATATCTGGCTTGGGAACCAAATGATGGTGTGTGTTGCGTGTTGGAGGAAATAACACTTCGGCCCTAGGTTGTAGGCCATGGGAGAAGCTCCCCATTTCTTTAAAGGACCTTCAGGAGCTGGCTCAGAAAATGTGCCAACTGGGTTTCCCTTGCTGTATGTGGGGTGGTAAGCAGGACCCTATAATTACCACCATTACATATTAGGGTTCACCAAGCGTGTCTGCTGGCTTTTATTTGAACTTGAAAATCCTTGTCTTACTTTGGCAGATGACCCTTTGTCTCAGAACGTCTTACTGTGCTTTCCTTCTGATGAATGAGGTCATTTCACCCTCCGCTGCCAGGCAGTCATCCGAGGAGCTGGAAAGAGAGCAGAAGCTTAACCTCTAACACCCCACAGCTTGGCAGCACCAGTTCTGAGCCAGAGAAGACAGATTAACAAGCCATCATAAAGCCAGCGAGGATCTCAGATGGCCCAGTTAGATTGCCAAGGTTGGAATTTGATCAGAGACCCGGGTTCTTAATTGTATGCAAATCTTTACACAGATTATCAAGGCGCATTTAACTCAACTTTATGGAAATAACTTCCTAGTTATGATCTTCCTGCTTCCTGTAAATCCTTTGAGAATGGTCAGTTTTTGTATTTTTTTTCCTAATATTGCTAAGAATGGAACCCAAGGCCTTGCTCATGCTAGGCAAATGCTCTGCTGCTAAGCCTCACTGGGGGATTCTAGGCAGGTACTCAACCACTAAGCTATAACTCTAGAGTAGTAATGGTCAGTTTTAGCCAGGTGGTTAACTTCTGGCTGAGTGGTGGTGGTGCACACCTTTAATCCCAGAGGCAGGCAGATCTCTAAGCCTGAGGCCAGATGGTCTACAGATTGAGTTCCAGGACACAGAGAAACCCTGTCTCAAAAAAAAACAAAACAAACAAACAATCAAAAAACCCAAACCAAACCAAACAATCAGCCAAACAACACCACCACCAACAAAACAGAATGGTTAGTTTTAAATCTGTCCAGGAATCAAGCTTAAGGCTTCCAGCCCCAGCTCCAGGCTAGGCACTAGGTATTTAACCTAGGAGGTCTTTGTTGAACAAAAGATCAAGTAGATATTGATTGTTTCCTTAGTGCCAGGCACTCTGAGTATATGTGGGTGTGGGTGGGGGTTGTTGAGAGGTAGAGTGAACTGAGCTGGACTCAGCTTTTAATGCATGTGCAGAAGGCAGAATTTAAGGATTGAGATGAAAGCTGTAATAGAGGGACAGTGGATCGTGCCATGGGCAGAAAGGTGGGCTCAATCTCAACAAATCCATTTAGACTCATCAAGGGTGTTTGTTGATAGCGCGCACACTTGAGGGCCCATGGGGTCTTAGATGTTCTTGGCCTTTACAGTGCTCATCAAGAATGGAAGAAAGCGAATCGATAGAAAGGAATGACTCGGTAGAAGGTAAGGTGGGCTGGCCGCCATGGTCTTCTTTCTCGGTGCAGTAAATGCTGAGAAATCCACCTTCCCCCAACCCCTAGTCATCTAGCCTCTTAATATCTTAGCAAAGTACTTCCCCAGGGCCAGGGAACTACTGTCTCCTCTTCTGGCTCTTGCTTCAGTTAAAGTAATCAAATGCCCTGTTTGTGTTGACATAGTTTGTAAGATGCAATCGTGGGACCTGGGAGATGGTTCAGTGGGTAAAATGTTTGTTGTGCAAACTTGAACACCTGAGGTAGGATCTCTGGCACCTACACACACACACACACACACACACACACACACACACACACACACACACACACACACCAAAACAACAACAAAAAAGTTCACCGAAAAAACCTAGGTGTGGAGTCACATGTCTGTAACCCCAGGCCTGGAAGTAGGGGTGGGTGAGAAGAATGGCAGGAGGACCCATGGGGCCCCCTGGCCAACCAGTGTAATGGAAATGACAAGGTCCATTGCAATGAGAGACCCTGTCTCAAAAAAATGAGGTGGAGAGTGGTTGAAGGAAATACTGGTGTCAGTCTCTGCCTTCCACATCTCCACACATGGGTACACATATCTACATATTAGCGCACACCCAGACGTGCAACACACACATTCACTCAAAAGATGTAATTGCAAGTGGTAATGCCAATAAGATCTTTTATTTATTTTTAAAGGGTTTACTTTATTTATTTACTTTTTTTTCCAAGACAGGATTTCTCTGTGTAGCCCTGGCTGTCCTAGAACTCTGCCTGCCTCTACCTCCTAAGTGTTGGGATTAAAGGCATTGTACCACCACACTTGGCTGATTTACTTTATTTTTAATTTATGTGTATGTGTGTGGGGTTATCCTTGGAGGCCAGAAGAGACCTTCAGATCCCTGTGTCTGAGTTAGGGTTTCTATTGCTGTGAAGAGACCCCATGACCATGACAACTCTTATAAGGAAAACATTTAATTGGGGGCTCACTTCCAGTTTCAGAGGTTCAGTCCATTATCATCATGATGGGGAGCATGGCGGCGTGCAGGCAGATGTGGTGCTGGAGAAATAGCTGAGAATCCTACATCTTGCAAGCAATAGGAAGTTGACTGACAGTCACACAGAGGAAAGCTTGAGCAAAAGAGACCTCAAAGCCTGCCCCCACAGTGACACACTTCCTCCAACAAGGCCACACCTCCTAATAGTGCCACTCCCTTTGGGGGCCATTTTCTTTCGAACAGCCACACTCTAGAAATGGAGTTACAGGTTGTGTGAGCAGCCCGATATGGGTGATGGGAACCAAACTCAGGTCCTCTTTAAGAGCAGCAAGCACTCTTAACCAGAGAGCCATTTCTGCAGCCTAGTCAATAACACCTTGATGATCCCAATCAAAACAAGCTGGTTGGTCTTCTCTTGAACTTCCTGTGCATTTGCTCAGGGCCTCTCTGCCTCTGGAGTGTGCACTGTAGAATTCCCCAAGGTCTTATGACCGGAGAGGTTCCTGTTGGGCACAGTTTTTAGGGGTGAGCTCCTATAGAAAAGCCAGATGCTACACAATAGAGCTGAAAACTGTTGTATTCTTGGAAAGAACCAGGACTGGAAGTTTTGGGTATTCACTTCTTCAACATGTCAACCTTGTTCCTGTTGTAAGGTTTTCACTAGCTTTTCTCTTTGCCTGGAGTGTTCTCTGCCTTGGTCTCCTAGTTGTCTCCTGTCATTTGGATTTCTGCCTAGATGAGTTTCAGAGAGACTGTCCCTGGCCATCCACCCAGAACTAGTATTTGAGGCCTTCTCTGTCAGATGCTGACCTCAGGATGGGACAGGCTGAGTGATAACAGTCCCCCAAAGAAGTTCCCTCCTTCGCATTTTTTTGGTTTTTGAGACAGAGTTTCTCTGTGTAGCTCTGGCTGTCCTGCAACTTTGTAGACTAGGCTGACCTCAGAGAGATCTGCCTGCCTCTGCCTCCTGAGTGCTGGGATTAAAGGCATAGGTCACCACTGCCCAGAAGTTCTTGTGTGAATCCTGGGAACCTGTAAATGTTACCTCCTATGGCAAAAAGCACTCTGCAAATGTGATTAAGGAGTGTATGTGCTGTACGTACTTGTTAGCGTAGGTGTGTGCACAGCTGTGTATAGGAACACATGCACATGCGTGTTCTTTCATGTAGAGGCAAGAAGCTAGAGTCTGTTGTCTTTCCTCAATTGTTGTTCACCTTTACTTTTTATCAGTTTTCCCAGACTGGCTGGCCAATGACCTTCAGGAATCTACCTTTCTTCTCCTCGCTCCCAGCATTGGGGTTACAGGTGCATACCACCATGCCTGGCTCTTTACATGGACTATGGGGGCCCAAAGTTCGGTCCTCATGCATGTGTGCATGTCTGTGTACGTGTTTGGTGCATGGGTATACTCACACCATGTGTGCACGTGGAGGCCAGAAGTTGACATCGAGTATCTTCCTCAATTGTTCTCCACTTTAGTTTTTGAGGTAGACTCAATCGTTGAACCTGGGACTCACTGATTCAGCAAGCCTGGCTGGCTCACAAGCCTCAGATCCTCATGCCTCTGCCTCCCTGGCACCAGCATTGTATATGCACATTATATATGCATTCAAATTTCTGCATGGGTGCTGAGCAACTGACCTCAGGCCCTCCTGCTTGCACACTGAGTGTTTTACTGGCTGAACCACTTCCCTAGCTTATCCTTTTTTTTTTTTCAAACTCAGTCATATACTCAAACATTTTGATCCATTCTGTCCATCACCTCGAATCTTTGCTACCTGACAAATTCTGGATCATCCTGCCTGCCAGAAACCTGAAAGGGCCTTTGTTGTTTTCACTTGAGATGGTGTGTGGGGTGATAAGTCCAGAACTGGAAGCTGAGAGACCAAGTTTTAGTTTGTGTTTATCAGTACACAGCGGCAGGCAGAGCATTCCTCACTTCTTGGTCTTCAGTTTCTCGTTCCTGGAATAGGGGAATTGGTCTTCAAGTTACTCTTCACTCTCCGACTCTTTCTTTCTTGTTAGTCTTCTGTGCAGAGCTCTGATTGTGAAATCTTTGTCCCCAGGTGCCTCTGACCTCATGAGGAGAGTCAGCAAGATAACCTGAACATTCTTCATGCTCTTCCAAGGTCAGAAAGGGAGAGACACTGGACTGTCTTGAAAATTCCTCTATGCTTTATCTCGCAGGGAAACAGCCTAGGGAATTTGTGGAAGTCAGTCTTCCAGGCCTAACCTCATTTGCCTTGTCTTGCGATTTTCTTTTTCTCCCCTGTGGGAAAACAGTAGCAGAGAAAGTTCTTGACTTTCCCTGCCAAGTGAATGTATGTTCTGTGTATACTAAACTCCAAAGATTGGGTCGCTCTTGCTAACTTTCTTATAGGGACCTTACAGTCTCTCACATGTGCTTGTTATTTTCCCTAGTTAAACAAGAGCAGTAAGTTCTAGAATGATTGTATCTTTCAGTGGGTTTTTGTTGGACACAGCTGCCTTCGAATTACCTATGTTGCCTAGAGCACAGCCTCTTGAGCACTGGAATTATGGGTGTGTGTCACCATGTTTAAGAGGACATGAAAAATGTTGACATGGATTATTTTTTTTTTTTGCAGAAATATATTGAGCCAGATAAATAGTCAACCTTCTTTCCCCTTCGGAGTGGTAGAATTAAAGGCAATTGCTACCACGTCCAGCTCTACCTCACTTTTGGAGACAGAGTCTCTCACTGAGCCTGGAGCTCACTGATTGACTAGACTGGCCAGCAAGCTCTGGGATCTGCTTGTCCCTGCCCTACAGTTCTGAGATTACAGACATGGAGTGCCATGCCTAGTTTTTATGTGGGTACTCAGTCCGCAGGCCTTCGAGGCAAGCATTTCAACTCTTTGAACCATCTCCCGGGCCCCATTTAGTTTTCTTTCAAGGAGAGCAAAACCTAGTGACACAGACAGGATACACTGAGGTTCCATTTGGAACCCACCTTGCCATTCGCCTGTATTTGTACATGTCTGTGATCCTAACGCTTGAGAGGTGGATGCATGAGGTACAAGGGTTCAAGGCCAGCTTGGGCCATAAGAAACCATCTCTCAAAAAACCCCCCAAATTAAAAACTACATCTGTGTTCATGTACTAGGTGCCACTTTCTTTCATGCTGGACCTTGACATTTCTAGCAAATTCCATTTTAGGGCAATTCGTTACTCCATGACCTGTGGCCCTGAGCACCAGCATCCCTCAATTCTAACTCTAAATTTCTGTGAACCTATAAGAGTAATAAACAAGTGGCCATTTTGCTAAAAGGAAGAAGACAGATCAACCTCTTGGATCTTGAAATTCAGCAGAAAACATTAGGGTGAATGCATACAACTATAAATAATTAAGCAAAACCTTGAGTCGTAATTTATGTGTTTCTTTTTAAAAGTCCCCAACATATTGACATTGACCGAAGAGAGCAAGGATTCTTAGGAATCAATGGAGACTCTGCTGAGTAGGAATGAACCGAATGGCGGACTTTGCCAATTATTGTCCCATCGGCATCTGATCACTATAAAAGTTTTAGCAGGAGTTTGGCAATGATGTCAGGAAGTACTGTGGGCCCAGAAATAGGAGCCATAAATTCATGGCGGAAAGAACTTCACTATTTCCATATCCATCACGAAGATGCATTCACCAATTGCAGGCATGCAATCTGTGCATTATTTGTGGCATTTGGAATCATTTAAAGTCTTTCGTTGCTGTAGCATTAGTCAGGTCCGAAGCAGGAATATAAAGTGCAGAGATCAGTTCCTCTTTTCTACTATGGAGCTGAAAATATGTGCTTTTCTGACCTCTTTGCTTTGAAGATGCATCCTGGTCAAAGACAGATCTGCTTTCAAGGTCTTTCTGGAAAATGTGAGCATGTAAGAAGTAGTCACCCTATGTAAGCCCCAAATAATAAGCAAAGTTAAACACAAACAAGTCATAATTAGCAGGGTAGGGATACAGGTCAGTGGTAGAGCACCTGCTTAGAATCCCCCAGTGAGGGGCTGGGGTGTGGCTCAGTGGTAGAGCACCTGTCTAGAATCTCCCAGTGAGGGGCTGGGGACTGATTTAGAACTAAGTACTTGTCTGTTATGCTTGAAATGAAAAAAATGAAGAAAGAGAGAGAGAAAGGGAGAGAGTAACTAGCTGATGGGAGAGATGGATCCAGGGAGTCCCACACATAGTGAGCTCCAAACTTTCTGTTCTTTGAAACTAAAACATTCCTTAAATGACACTCCTTGCTGTCCTTGGGAACTGTGGGAATTGGTTCTAGGAGTCTTGTGTATATTCAGCTTCTAACTTCATATAAAAGCATATAGTGCTTGCACAGAACTTATACTTTATTATTATTATTATTATTATTATTATTATTACTATTATGATTATTAAAGTTGGGACAGTGAGATGGTTCAGCAGGTAAGGGCTGTTGCCACCAAATCTAATATCCTGATTCCCTGGACCCAAGCAGTGGATGGAGAGAACCAACTCCTGAAAGTTGTCCTCTGGCTTCCACACACTGTGGTACTCATGGCCACACACATATACACACAAATAAATAAAATGTTTATTTTATAAACGTGTGTGTGTGTGTGTGTGTGTGTGTGTGTGTGTGTGTGTGTGTGAATGCTACAACACATATGTGGAGGTCAGAAGTTTGGAAGGCAGTCCTCTCTTACTGTGTGTTCTGGGGATTGAACTTAGGTCATAGGCTTACAACAATAAGTGTTTTACCCATTGAGCCATCTTGCTGGCCTTACTTTATTCTTTAATATTGGCAGTATTTCATTTATTTTATTTATTATTTACCTATTTGTTATACACCTTAGGCTGGCCTCAAACAAGCTTCATCTTCTCGAGTGCAGATTGTAGACATAGCCACCATGCTGTTTCCTTCCTTCCTTCCTTCCTTCCTTCCTTCCTTCCTTCCTTCCTTCCTTCCTTCCTTCCTCCCTCCCTCCCTCCCTCCCTCCCTCCCTCCCTCCCTCCCTCCCTTCCTTCCTTCCTTCCTTCCTCCCTTTCTTTCTTTTTTTCAACTCTTTATGTAGCTAGGGATGATCTTGAACTTCTGATCCCCCTGCCTCCACCTCCTAAGTGTTTAGAATGCAGGTATGTACCTCCTGGTGCTGAGATGGAATCCAGGGCTTTGGGCATTGTAGGCAAACACTGTATTAGCTGAGCTATATCCCAGGCTCAGCTTGCTCCTTTATACTTTAAGTTCTCTCCAGGTAACATATAATCCCTAACATGGTGTGAATACTAAGTAAAAATTTATCATACTATATTGTCTAGTATGCTAGTTAGTGTTAATTGTCAGTGTGACAGAATCTAGGATCACCAGGGAGTGGGCCTCTGGGTATGCATCTATGCCTAAGGAGATTATCTTCTTGTGTTGAGGTATAAGAAGACCTGCCCACCATGGGTGGAACCACTCCCTGGCTGGAATCTTAGGCTGTATAAGTGGAGAGCGGGAACTGAGTAGCACTATGCATTTCTCTCTCTGCTTCCTGACTGTGGATGTGACGTGACGAGCTGCCTCACGTCCCTGCTGCCTTGACTTCCCCAACATGATGGACTGCACCCTTGAACTGTGAGTCAGAACAGACATGTTCTTCCTTAAGCTGCTTTTCCCAGAGTAAATTTATCACGGTACTAGGAAAAGAAACCGAGATATCTAGGGAATAATGGGAAAAATGTCTGTGCTAATTCTGTACAGATGGAGTACAGACTGAGTGTTTTCAGTTCATGGTTGGCTGACCAAGGGTATGAAAGGATTCCGGGGTCATCTGTCTTGCTCCTAAAATTTGGAAGAATTTGAGATTGGCTTGAAATCAACACAGATAAACATCATGAATATTCAAAAAAAAACTCCAAATGGTAAGGAAGGGTGTATTAGTTATTTTCCTTGTTGATGTGACAAAATAATACCAGGCAAAAGCAACTGAAGGAGGAAAGTGCAGTTGTTGGCTTCTCTGTGACAATGGCAAAAACGCTGACTGAAAACAACATTAGGGAGGAAGGGGTTTATTTGGCTTACATGTTCACGTCACAGTCCACCATCAAGGCAGAAACTTAAACAGGAACCTGGAGGCGGAAACCGAAACCGAGACCTTGGAGGAACGCTGCCTACTGGCTGGCTTCCCTTAGCTTGTTCAGCTCCCTGTCTCATACAGCCCAGGCCCACCTTCCCAGCCACAGTGGGCTGGGCCCCCCTTCACCATCTGCAATCAAGAAAATGACCCACAGACATTGCCACTGGCCAATCTGGGGAGGCAACTCCCCGTTCGAGGTTCCCCCTTCACAAGCGACTCTGGGTCTGTCATGTTGAAAGCTGAAGCTAACCATGATAGAGGCTATTTTGGCACACTGTTCAATAGTACAATCCATCATAGGAGGTAAGGCAGAGTGCCAGGAGTCTGAGGCACCTGATAACTTTGCATCAGCAGTCAGGAAGTGGGGAGGGAGAGCGAAAGGAAGACAGAGACAAAGGAGAGAGAACACATATGATGTGTGTATGTACATGTGCGTGCATACATGTGGGCTTGTGTGGAGGGCAGAGGTTGACATCAAGATGTCTTCCTTAATCTCTTTCCACCTTATTTTCCAAGTCTCTGAACCCAGAGACAGGTTGGGCCGTGAATCCCTGGGATCCTCCTATCTCTACCCTGAAGTGCTGGGGTTATGGATGAATACCACCATGTGGAGATTAAAGATTTATTTTATTTTATGTATATGACTATTTTGCCTGCATGTGTATATGTGTACCTTGTGTGTGCATGGTGGCCTTAGAGGCCAGGAGAGGCCATGTGATGCCTTGGAACTGGAGTTATAGTTATATTGTGAGCCATCATGCAGGTGCTGGGAATCAAACCCAGGTCCTCTGCATGAGTAACAAGTGCTCTTAACTGCGGAGCCATCTCTCCTGCGCCCATGCCTGGCTTTTCTGTTGGCTCTGGGGAGCCAAGCACAGGGCTTCATACTTGCACAGTGCTATACACAGAGCCCTCTTCCCAGCCCCGTTTCTCATTGTATTCAGTCCAGGACATCAGAACACACAATGGTGCTGCCCACATTTGGGGTAAGATCCTCCTACCCCAAGCGATGCAATCTTGAAACTCTCCCCGAGACATGCCCAGGAGTTTGTCTTCTAGGTGACCAGTTTGAGATCCTGTGAAGTTGACAACCAGGACTAAACATCACAGAAGGTGTTCTTGAAACTTCATAATTTAAGTTTTTCCGTCTTGGGAATGACTGGAGTTTGGAAGAGCTGTAAATGATCAAGTGAGAATGTGATTAGGGAGACTAAAAGGGGACAGGTACCGTTAAAAGTTGAACTCTTGGGGCTGGAGGGATGGCTCAGGGGTTAAGAGCATTTGTAGCTCTTGCGGACACCTGGATTTCTAGCACTCACATGGCAGCTCATAGCTGTTGGTAACTCCATGCCAGGGGATTCAACACCCACTCTGTGGGCACCAAGCATGTGCATAGTGCACATACATGCATGCAGGCAAAACAGTCATACATATAAAATAAAAATAAACAAATATTTTTCTTTTTTAAAGTAGACATCTTAAGCCTGGTGTGGTGATTTGAATGAGAATGCCCCCCATAGGCCCATAGATTTGAATGCTTACTCACCAGGGAGTGGCACTATTTGAAAGGATTAGGTATGGCCTTGTTGGAGGAAGTGTGTCACTGGGGGGTGGGCTTTGAGGTTTTCAAAAGGCCAAGCCAGGCCAGCTGGCTATCTCTCTTTCTGCTGCCTACAGATCTGGATGTAGAACTCTCAGCTTCTTCTCCAGAACCATGCCTGCCTGCATGCCGCCATGCTTCCCACCATGATAACTATGGACTAAACCTGTAAGCAAGTTCCAGTTTTATTTTCCTTTATAAGAGTTGCCATGGTCTTGGTGTCTCTTCACAGCAATAGAAGCCCTGCCTAAGACACTTGGGTTGGTGGTTCACACCTGTAACCTCAGCTCTCTGGTGTAACCTCAGTCCTGCGGAAGTTGACCCTGGAGGAGCTTGAGTTTGAAGCCAACATTTTGAGATAGTGAGATCTGATCCAAAACAAAACAAAACACCAGTGACTACCCTGAAAAATCTTGTAGTGCCTATGAGTTCATCTTCTTTTTAAAAACTTTGACTTGTTTATTTGTGTGTATATGTGTGGGTGCACATGCACTATGGCTCATGGATGAAGGCTGAGGGACAATTATAGGAGCTGATTCTTTCCTGCCACCACCTGGGGTCCAGAGACTCAAACTCAGGTTGCCAGGATTGACAGCAAGTATCTTTACCCACTGAGCCACCTCACCAGTCTGAATTCATACTCTTTAAGATAATTCTTTAAACTGGGTTGATTTACTTGTGTATCTGGGTGAGGGTTCCACAGCATGAGTGTGGAGGTCCGAGGACAACTTGCAGGAGCTGATTCTCTCTTCCCACCATGTGGGTCCAGGGATTGAACTCAAGTCTTCAAGCTTGGCAGCAGGACCCACTGACCCATCTCACTGGTCCTGGGTGCTTATCTTTAAGTCACTCTCCAAAAAGTGCTTTTATTTCGTTGTGGCCGACGGGCATCACTTTACATCCACTTTTCTAGGGAGTGAATCTCAGAGCCCTTTCCCCACGCTGTCAAAGAGATCCCTGGTAAAGAGAAACCACCCACTTTGCTTCAAGTCATTTACTAATTACGACTGCGAGACTTTCCAGAAAATAGCAACAAGAAGAACACTATTTTTAGAAGTCCCCAAATAGGAAGATACTCACATAATATTTGGTAAATGATGGCACATCTCTGACCCCTTAAATTAGATTATGATACACACACACACACACACACACACACACACACACACACACACACACACACACACGGTGTGTAGAGGCCAAAGGACAACCTTGGGTATGTTCCTCAGTTGCTCTCTTTATATTTTGAACTCAACAATTCAGTTAGGCTAAGTAGGCACAAGCTTCCGGGACCCCTCGTATCGCTGCTTGCCCAGTGCTAGGATTACAGGACATGACACAGCACCTAGCTTTATGTGGGTGCTGGGGATCAAACTCAGCTTACACGATGTTTGCATGATGAGCACTTTACTCACCGGGATATCTCCATACTCCAGTAGATAAGACTTCAGCTTATGACAGAACATCATTCAGAGCTCCTTAGGTGCTGAGACATTCAGATGTTTGACATGAAGGTGGTGAATACTTGGGTGTCTGCATTTTCTTGTCCCTGCGTTGACTGAGCTGGTTATGAGTTAAGCAGATTCCAGGGTCTAGCGTCAGTGGGTTATTCCATATAGGCACAGCTTCTGGGAGCAAGGGCTAGCTAGCATTGGCATTTTCCCCCAAGCTTGGGTTAAGCATGGCTACAGTAAGAAACCACCTCTCCCAGGAGTGTTGTGGAGCACCATGTTTTTGACATGACATGGCAGTTATACCCATGAGCTCACAGCAGCACTGGTGACCTACACAGGACTGTGCCCATCAACATTCTATCACAGATGGGGAGGAGATCAGGAGGCCACACCCTCCCCGGGGAGCTCGGCTAGTTGCTGGGAGAGGGGGAATCATATCCTCAGTGGTACTGGCAAGTTGTCCTTGCTCAAACAAATAACCTCCACCCAAGCTCGCGCAGGCAACTCTAATTGAATACAGCGGGGCACCAAAAAAAGGAGGAAGGATGACTTTTGGGGAAGAGGAAAGAGTTGAGGTGGAAAGAGAGGGTCTAAGAGTGGATAAGGAGGTGGGAGATACAATAATAGCGCATTACTTGTATATGGATGAAATTGTGAAAGAATAAATCATTTTTTTAAAAAGAAAGAAACCACCTTTCCCTACCCAGAGTGTGGGCTGACAGAATCTGCCCCATTTGTGACATGGTAAACACACACACACACACACACACACACACACACACACACACACACACACACACACACACCACCACCACCACCACCACCACCACCACCATCAACAACACCACTGCTGCTGTCAGAATGTAACAGGCTATGAGCACAAGTCAAGTGTTCTTTACGCGTGAGAAGACAGTCTGGCAAATGCAGTTCTCCCTGTAAATGACCCTGTGACCCAGGGCTAGTCACAGCGTGTCCCAGGCCTGTCTCCCATCACTAGGAGTGGGGGTGGGCAGTACTTCAAATGACCCTGAGGGGGTAGTGAGAGGCTGTGATTTCCCTTGCGGGCAGGTCTCTAGACACAGCTGTCCAGGCTCCGCCCCTTGGAATGTGTATGATAAGCCAAGCAGACCCTCCCCTCCCCACTGCTGGGGCTGTTGGCTGGGAGGAGGTCCTGGGAGGTCACAGATCCTGCAGCTGTCCCTGCCTGTTTCCTCTGAGGTTACCTTTGATCTCCACTGATAACAGAGATTGCAACTCAAAGGGAGAGCTCCTGAGTGCTCCTCCACCCCCACCTTCCAGCTCCAAGCCTGGACCAGCAAACCCTTTATATTCCACACTCTTTGCAGGTTAAGCAGCTACTGTGCAGTTGTATCTGAAGCTGAATTATTTTTGTTTCTTCTTCTTTTTTTTTTCTGCCTCCACTCAAAGCAATTTCCTATGCTGAATTGATTCTGCCACCCAATATTGCTTGGTATTGAACCCAGGGCCCAGTGTATATTATGAAAGCTCTCTACCACTGAGCCACACCCCAGCCCCTCACTGGGGGATTCTAGGCAGGGGCTCTACCACTGAGCCACACTTCTAACTCCCCCCCCCACACACACACTGGGGCATTCTAGGCAGGTGCTCTGCCACTGAGTCACACTCCAGCCCCTCACTGGGGGATTCTAGGCAGGTGCTCTGCCACTGAGCCACACCCCAGCCCCTCACTGGGGGATTCTAGGCAGGGGCTCTACCACTGAGCCACACCCCAGCCCCTCACTGGGGGATTCTAGGCAGGTGCTCTACCACTGAGCCTCACCCCCAGACCCTCACTGGGGGATTCTAGGCAGGTGCTCTACCAGTGAGCCACACCCCCAACCCCTCACTGGGGGATTCTAGGCAGGTGCTCTACCACTGAGCCACACCCCAGCCCCTCACTGGGGGATTCTAGGCAGATGCTCTACCATTGAGCAATGACCCTATTACTCTCCCCTTTTCTTCTTTCAGATCTGGAATCAAGAGTTTTGCTGTAGTTCAGGCTGGACTGAACTGACTCTATAGCCCAGGCTTGTGTGGAATTCAACATCCTCCAGCCTCAGCTTCTGGAGTAGCTGTGATTATAGCTCTGAGCCATGACACCCAAAAGACTTTGTCTCCTTATTTTCCAAAGTGTAGTGAGATACTATGAGCTTCACCCATGTGGAATTGTTGGGGTGATGTTTCGTGAGACTCGGGAACACTAAAAATCCCTTTATTGGCACTAATTAGATGCAGCAACCTAGTCTCCTCTGGAAAGTTCACCCCAACTTAGTTCTCCAAGGACCAGGTCACCCTGGAGTCACATTCTTACCAGTTTGGGCGGGTCAACACATTACTCACCTTGACCAGCCAGCCACTCACCCTTGAGTCACATTGATCGAAAGCCTGGGACAGATATGACATCATCAGCAAATATAGCCAGTCACAGATTTGGGTACAGTTCTATTTGCCTTGGCGATAAATGTCTCTGGCGTGGCCCTTTACATGGAGGGTGAAGGACACCGAGCCTGTGAGTGCTAGTTAACTTCGTGTGATGACGTGTCAGCAAAGAGACCAAGAAAAGGAGGGTGAGAAAAATCCTTCGGGACCAGCCTGCCGCTCTGTTACAGTCATCGTGAGTGAGAAGGCGTGTCCTTGGCTACAAGAGAGACAGGACTTCCAAGCCGTGGCGCTCCCTATTAACTGATTGGCTGTTCTGAGCGTGTGCCCTACCTCCCCTGGGTTGCTATCTTTTATATACATGCGCATATATGTATCTATATGTATTATATATGTTTGTATGTGTGTATGCATATATGTCTGATGTATGTATGTGTGTGAGTATGGGTACAGCAGTAAGTACACTGTGGAGGTCAGAGGATAACCTGACCTAGTCTAGTGTCAGTCCTTTATTTCTATCTTGTGAGAGATGGTCTCAGGCTGCATCTGCAAGATTAGCTGGTCCAGCTTCCAGATATTCTCCTGCCTCTGTCTCCTTGCCTCCCTGTAGGAGCACTGGGATTCTGGATGCCTGTGATACCGTATCTGGCTTCACTTGACTTCTAGGGATCCCAACTCAGGTCCTCAGGCTTACATGACCAGAACTTGCCCATTGAGCTATCCCCTCAGCCTAGTTGGTTTCTCTTAAAGACCAGCCAGAGAGTCTCCTAATGGTCTGCCTCTTGTTAGTCTATGTCTCAGTTCAAATGTGGTGGTTCAAATATCTCATTGCTGTGACAAGATACACCACAAAAGCAACTTAAAGAAAAACGGGTTAATTTGGGTTCATGATTGGAGGGGATCATAGTCCATCATGGTGGGGAAGGCATGGTGGCAGAATCGTGGGGTGGCTGGTGACATTGTTTCCACAGTCAGGAAGCAGAAAGAGATGCATGCTGGTGTTCAACTATCTTTCTCCTCCATCCTAAATATAGCAAACAAATAAATAAATCAACAAGCAAACAAATAAATAAATACATTTGTTTTACATATATAGGAGTTTGCTTACATATGTTTGTTTGTACACAATGTCCATGTTTAGTGTCCAAGGAGGTCAAACAAGGGCAGTGGATTCCCTGAAACTGGAGTTATAGACAGTTGTGAGCCACTATGTAGGTGCTGGGAATCGAACCTAGGTCCTTTGAAAGAGCAGCCAGTGCTCTTAATCATGGAGTCATCTTTCCAGCCCCTCAATTCCTCCATTTTATTCAGCAGAGACTAAAAAGGTGGGAGGCAGAGACAGGAGAACCTCTGGAAGCTCGTGGGCCAGTCACTCCAGTCCATGAGAGTGTCACTCACATCCAGGGTGGGCCATCACTCCTTAGTTCAGCTTTACTGGGAATGTCCTTATAGACACACCCAGAGGTGTATTTCCATGGTGATTATAAATCCAGCCACGTTGACAACGAAGGTCAACCATCACTGTAAGCAAGAAGTGTGTGGTGGTGCACATGTGTAACCCCACTGCTTGGGAGGCTGAAGGGGCAGGATCATGAGTTTGATGCCAGCCTGGGCTACACAGGGAGACTTTGTCATGAACAAACAAACAAAATCCATACAAAGCCAACTGCTCAGCTAACGGGTCTCTGTGTACAGTTCAAACCAATATTCTCTCCTTCGGAAAACAAGAGTCCCTCTCAGGCCTGGGTTCTGCAATTTACTTCAGGATTATATAATTCTTTGTTATGCAACAGGGTAGAGAATGGAGTTTCCTTTTCAGATGTCAAAATGGGTTTGGGGACAAGTTCAAGGTGAGGTTTGCACAACACTGGGAATATACTTGACACATGTGATTGGCACATTTCCCTCTCTGCCTCTTTAGCTTTGTGTTTATTTTTAATTATGTGTATATCTATGTGTGTGTGTAGGGGGGGGGTATGTGCGAGTGAGTGCAGGTGCTAATTGGGGCCAGAAGTGTTATTCTGGAACTGGAGTTACAGGTCATTGTGAGATGCCTCACATGAGTGCAGGGACTCAAACTCAGGTCCCTTGCAAGAGCAGTATATGCTGTACTCTTAACCACTGAGCCATCTTTCCAACCCCAACATACTTCTCTTTTTGAGACAGGGTCTCATGTATCTCAGGCGGGCCTCAAGCCTGCTGTATGGTATTGGGATCCCCCTGCCTCCACTTTGCATTCTATCAGGGGTGACGGCAGTAGTCTACAGGATTACCAAGTTCGTTCCCTGGCAGGAACAAAGAACTGATCAATCTGGAAAGACAAAAAGACCAAGCTACAGAAAAGAGGAAGGAAACAGCTCCATACATTTGGGGTGGGAGAAATAGAAGGCTGGAAGTCCGTTAAGTTGAACAGACAATGGCTTGAGCATTTTATGGGGCTCGTGGGCCCTTCCCTCCCCTCTGCCGGTCCTGTCTAGATATCCCTGTGCTGTCCTGGCATGTCTTATTCTGGGAACAAGAAGCCACCACCTCAGGGAGTTTGCTTTTGTTTTTGTGGTCTCCTTCATTGGTTCTTGGATTACTGATGTATGCTATCATGCCTTGGTTATAGAGTGCTGGAGATCAAACCCTGTGCTTATACATGCTGCAATACCAATTGAGCTATATCCCCAACCTTTTCTTTTTATTTTTTGAGACAGAACATGCAGCTCACTATGTAGCCCAGGCTGCCCTTAAATTTGTAATTCTCCTGCCTCCACCACTAGAGTTCAGCACCACACCTGGCTTGACTTGTACGTTTTCCAATGGTTTGCTTCACTTCTGTTTCAAGAACAGAAAAACCCAACACAAACAACAATAAAACTAAGCTGGGGGCCAGTGAGACCGCTCAGCCAGTAAAGCTTGTGACTGAGCTTGATGACTTGAGTTAGATCCTGGGATCTATGACATGGGAGGAGAGAACCTGCTCTTGTGAGTTGTCCTCTGTCCTCTTCACAGGCATGGTGGCACACATGACTCCTTTTCTAAACAAATAAATGTAATTAAAAAAAATTCAAAAACAAAAATTCAGGGCTGCATGGTGTTGGCAAAGGTCTCTGCCTATGGGCATCTCCAGTAGGTGTTCACCAGCTCTGTACTGTTACACAATCTGAAGCCCGGGACCTTACAGGTCCAGCAACATAACCACTTAACAGTCAGTACCCTGTAGAAAGAGTCAAAGAATGACCAGGGGCTTTGCCCTGTCCATCCTGCTGTATCATGGAAGTGGATGGGCTGATGCCGTTCATGTGCCCAGGACTTTGGCTGTCAATGCTCCTGGACCCCAAGTACTGGCCTAGCTTGGCCACCCTGGCTGATGTACCAGGTGCCCTTTTGTCCCTCCAGGGCCAAGCTGATGTCAAGCGACATGCCCTGTGAGCCCTGCTGGAGCCCGAGGCAGGTGGAAAGTTGAGGCTTGTAGAGTTTTGCCCTTATTAGGAACTGGGTACTTGGTTCATTGTGAAAATTTTACACTACTTTTGCTTTGTTAAAATAGCATGTTGAGGGGACTCCGGGGCCAGGTCAGCTGGTTCAGTGCGTGCTACACAAGCATGAACACTTGAGTGTGACCCTCAGCATCCATGTAAAACGACGGTGGTGGCACACGCTTGTGATTCCAGCTCTGGGGAGGTAGAGAAAGATGGATCTCTGGGGCCTGATGGCTAGCCTGGCCAGCCTATTTAGTGAGCTGCAGGTCCGGTGAGAGACCCTGTTCCAAAAAACAAGAATGGTCCCTAATGAGGTTCATTTCTGGCACATACACATACATGCTTACCCACATATCTACACACATAAGTACATGTAATCTTGAAAAGAGATTTAAAATAATATTCATGTGTGTGTATATGTGCATGCACATGTTCAAATGTGTACATGCACACACGTGTCCCATGAGAGGACAACTTTCAGGAGTCAGTTCTTTCCTTCTACCACGTGGGGCCCAGGAATTGAACTCAGCTCATCAGGCTTGGCTGAAAGCACCATTACTATCTGATCCATCCCATTGGCCCATGTTAAATCTCTTGAAGACCGAGCTGTTGGTACTCTAAGCCAACTGCTCTCTAGACAAACTTGTTTAGCTCTTCCCACCACCACCAGTACTAGAGCTTGAACCTAGGCGGTGGGTAGGAGGGCCCTACCACTGAACTGGCAGTGGGTAGGAGAGCCCTACCACTGAACTGTATCCCCAGCCCTCAGTTATTCCTGAGACAGGATCTCACCCTGTATCCCATGCTGGTTAGGACTCTCAAACCTCCTGTTTCTACTTCTGGAGTCCTGGGATTACAGGCATGCCCCACTGCTATGCTGGGCACTTGTCAAATCATTCTTCCCACGCCTGCTCCAGTTGTCATGAGTGTATCAGAGCTGTAGATGGAGGCAAGGCAATATTACAGTAAGGGCAGGTCCACCTTGGCCTTCAAGGACAGTCCCTAACCCAGCCTTACTCTTCAGTCTACAGTCAGTTGAACATCCACAGAGTCCCAGCTGTTGCTCACCTAGGACCCAGTGTATGCTGTGCTGTGTGAACTGCCCCATACGGCCGCTAGATGGCGCCCTGACCACACAGGCTTGCGAGCGTGCCTGCCTGTGTGCCTCTGTGAGTACCTATCAAGACTAAGGCAGCTATGTGACCCCCTCTGAAGCCTAGATTGAGGAAACACAGAAGGGTGAGACGTGGGGAGGTGATGTAATTGTTGTCCTTTAATACCTAATTAATGTTGTCTGTGGGTTCTAGTATCAGAGCTGACTGACATCTGAAGATGATGAAGATGATGAAAAAGGAGATGATGATGATGATGATGATGATTTTAGTCCAAGGGGGACTGGAAATAACCACCTTCCAGCCTCCATTTCCTGAGTACTGGGATTACAGGCATGTGCTGTCATGCCTGGTTTTATGCAGTGCTGGGAATAGAATCCAGGATTTCATGCATTCTAGGCAAGCACCCTACCAACTCAGCCACTGCCCCAGACCATTTGTTCTTGGTCTGTTTAAGAGGTATCTTTGAAAGTGTGGTGAAAAATGAAAGGATCTCCTCTTTGGGGGAAAAAAAAGGAATTCACATGTCTCAAAGGAATAGACTCAGAGCCTCTCTGACATATTTTCCGTGTACACATTTGATTTGGGTTGTTTCTTAAGCCTGGAGCTTTCTGTTACAGATATTAATGTAACTCACCAGTCCATATGTTCATTCATGTTTTAAAAATTCTTCATTTACGTGTGTGTGTGTGTGTGTGTGTGTGTGTGTGTGTGTGTGGTGGGTGGGTGGGTGGGTATATGTGTGTGTCTACTCCCCCAGACAATTACAACACACACACATTTGTTGTTGGGGTTTTTGCTCTTTTGAGGGGCCCTCCACCCAGGTCCCAAACAAATCACACACAGAGGCTTATTCTTAATTATAAATGCATGGCCTTTGCTTGGCTTGTTTCTAGCCAGCTTTTCTTAACTTTAAATTATCCCATCTATCTTTTGCCTCTAGGATTTTTCCTTTTCTTATTTCTGTGTATCTTACTTTCATTCCTACTTGGTGGCTGGTCTCTTGTGTCCTCCTCCTTCTCTGGCTACTCCTCCTCCTCCCAGATTTCTCCTTCTATATATTCTTTCTGCCTGCCAGCCCCACCTATCTTTTCTCCTGCCTCACTATTGGCCATTCAGATTTTTATTAGACCATCAGTTGTTTTGACAGGCACAGTAAAATAGCTTCACAGTGTTAAACAAAAACAACATAAATGTAAGCAACACACCTTAAAATAATATTCTACAACACACATTCCCTTCCTCTCTTCATGTTCTCTCTAGTTTTTGTTAATAACCCACTAAGTCCAAGAAGTGTGGCCTGCTGGGACATTGACTGATCTTGTTGGCTTGATTTTGTACAAGTGACCATGGCTGCAGTGGACATGTCATGTCCAGAAGACAGCATTTCTCAGCATTCTTCTCCATCATCTGACTTTTAAATTCTTCCACTCCCTTTTCCATGATATTCCCTGAGCCTTGGTGGTGGGGTGATATAGATGTTCACGCACCTGATAGCTACTTATTTTCAGCACTTTAACCGGCTTTGAGTCTGTATTAATTGCTGACCACTGCAGAGAAAAGCTTCTCTGGCCAGGCTGAGGGCAGCACTCATCTATGGGAGTAATCCTAAATATTTAGAAAGCAATTTGGCAACATGTCATTTAGCAGCACAACAGTGATAGGTCCCTTCCTAGGTCCTATGACCTCTCAAGCCATTGACTTTTGACCAGATTTACAGTATTAGACATGAATTTCTCCCCATAGAGCAGGCCTCAAGTTCAATCCCAAAGCAGTTGGTTTCCCCCATAACCTTCAGTGGGCACATCTTACCCAGCAGATTGGTACTGTAGCATGCAGGGTTGGCTGCAGGGATCCCACTGGTGATTTTTCTCCCCCACAGCACCTTCTGGCACTATGAAAGCTAGTCATCAGGGAGGAAGTTTGCAGCTCAGGTCCAGCTTGATTTGTCTGTGTCCAGCACCCAAAGTGGGTTGTATCTTCAGCACTAGGCTTTTACCATCTAGTTCTGGTGGGCAGCCAAGAGCAATGGCAATAGCTTGTATAGTTTTGGATGCTTCTGCACTTTCCTGACCAATAAGTTACAGGGAGGTGACCTGTGCCTGTCATGAAGTACAGTTTCTACTAAATGCTTATTTCCTTTAAGAAAGGTTTATTAAGCTGGGTCTGGTGGTGCATGCTTTTAATCCAAGAACTTGGGAGGCAGAGACAAGTGGATTTCTGTGAGTTCAAGGCCAACCTGGTCTACATGAGTTCTCAGACAGCCAGGGCTACATAGAGAAATCCTGCCTCAAGCCAAAAAGCTTTACTTATTGTTGTTGTAGTTGTTGCTGCTGCTGATAGTGATAATGGCGATGATGATGATGATAATGGTGATGATGGGTGATAATGATGATGGTGATGGTGATAGTGATGATGGTGATGGTGGTGATGATGATGGTGGTGATGATGGATGATAGTGATGGTGGTGATGATGATGGTGGATGATGGTGGTGATGATGATGGTGATGATGAATGATGATGGTGGTGATGATGATAGTGATGGTGATGATGGTGATGGTGATGATGGATGATGGTGATGATAGTGATGGTGATGATGGATGATGGTGATGATGATGGTGATGATTGTGATGGTGGTGATGATAATGGCAATGTGGGGAGAGTGCATGCAATAGCAGGTGTGTGGAGGTCAGTGGACAGCTTTGCGAAGTCAGTTCTCTCCTTCCACCTTTTCTTGGGATCTGGAGATTGAGCTCATGTTGTCGTCCTTACACAACAAGTACCATTACCTGCTAAGCCATCTTGCTGACTCAGCATAGCACGTTTGCTCCATCATAAAGTCAAGCCATCATGAGTTGAGGACCACCTATAAACATTTTTTTGAGGCTGGGTCTCACTATGGAGTCCACAATGGTCTGAAACTCTCAGTGATCCACCTGCTTCAGCATCCCCATTGTTGAGATTAAAGGCCTGAGCTAGTACATCCAACCAGACATTATTTTAAAAATGAATTTTTGGGGTATTTGTTACTTCAGAATAACTTAATCTATTCCAACTGATACACACACACAGTAACATGTAATATGATGTGAATATATGGCTGCCTAGAGGGAGATCAGAGCAATAAGAACTATAAAATTTGAGGGGACTGAGGAGATGACTCAGAGGGTAAAAGTGCTTGCTGTACTTGGTGAAGATCTGAGTTCGAATCCCCAGAGTCCACATAAAAAGCTAGACTTAGCCATGCACATCCTTGTGACCCCAATATTGCTGGGGACAGTGACAGGAATATTACTGGGGATTGCCGGCTGACTCAGCGAGAGACCCTGTCTCAAAGGAATGAAGTGGAGAGTGACACAGCAGGACACCCAGTGTCCTTTGGCCTCCACACTCAAGTCCATAGAGGTGTCCACCTGCATGCATATGATGTGTATCATATACACCACACACACACACACACACACACACACACACACACACACACACACACACACGGCGGGGGAGAACATTGAATGGGAGAGGGTAGAGAATTATATACATGTGCAGAATGGCCAAAGAATGCATTGAATTACTGTTGAGGGGATGGAGAATAAGGGGTTAGAGGGTGAGAAGGGATTTTAAATGGAGGAAGCAAGGTAGGCTTTGTTGACAAAAATGGTGTCTAGGAAGACAAGGAGCCACACAGGTGTCCGGGTCAAGGAGCGTCTGCTAAGAGAGCAGCCAGGACAAAGGCTATCTCTGTGTCCAAAGAACAGCAAGGAAATGATGTTAGTGGGGCAGAGGGACGGTGAAGTCAGAGAGTGGCAAAGGTCAAGTGTTGTGCAGTCTTGTGGCCACGTGAAGGCTTTAGCATGTTTTCTGAATGCTATGAGGATGTCAGCACAAACATGGCATGATCTCTCTGTCCTCCCTTTATGGTATTAGGGATGAAATCTAGGACCTTGTGCATGCTCAGCAAAGCTCTACCACCAGCCACACCCAAGCGTCTTACTGCAGGATTCTAGGCAGGCTTTCTACCACTGAGCCACACCCCAGCCCCTCACTGGGGGATTCTAGGCAGGGGCTCTACCACTGAGCCACACCCCAGCCCCTCACTGGGGGATTCTAGGCAGGGGCTCTACCACTGAGCCACACCCCAGCCCCTCACTGGGGGATTCTAGGCAGGCTTTCTACCACTGAGCCACACCCCAGCCCTTCACTGGGGGATTCTAGGCAGGTGCTCTACCACTGAGCCACACCCCAGCCCCTCACTGGGGGACTCTAGGCAGGATCTCTACCACTGAGCCACACCCCAGCCCCTCACTGGGGGATTCCAGGCAGGGGCTCTACCACTGAGCCACACCCCAACCCCTCACTGGGGGATTCTAGGCAGGATCTCTACCACTGAGCCACACCCCAGCCCCTCACTGGGGGATTCTAGGCAGGGGCTCTACCACTGAGTCATACCCCAGCCCCTCACTGGGGGATTCTAGGCAGGGGCTCTATCACTGATCCACACCCCAGCCCCTCACTGGGGGATTCTAGGCAGGTGCTCTACCACTGAGCCACACCCCCAAACCCTCACTGGGGGATTCTAGGCAGGTGCTCTACCACTGAGCCACACCCCAGCCCCTCACTAGGGGATTTTAGGCAGGTGCTCTACCACTGAGTCACACCCCAGCCCCTCACTGGGGGATTCTAGAAAAATGCTCTATTTATGAGCTATATTTCCAGCCCCAATTTACATTTTTGAAGGGTTCTGGTTGGGAAAAGCTGGAATAGGGGAACATGGAAGTGGGGACCTGACTAAGAAGGTCCTGACTATTCCAGGTGTCAGCTACCAAGTGGCACTGTGCCATGGTAGAAGAAGTGTCAAAAAAGTGCCCAGAGGAACAATTCCAAAATCTTTTCAAGATAGAACCAATCATTTTCAGGATTGATTAGGAAAAGGATGGCTTAAGCTCAAGGCTTTTGTTCTCATCAAATGAGAGGGTGGATTTGTCACCAGCTGAGGGGAGCAGGGAAGGTAAGCTCTAAATTTATGGAGCAGGTCAGAGCTAATGGGACAGGGATTAGTTCTAGCTGGGGTGGGTTTCCATGTCTGTTAGGTTCGAGGTGGCAGTGTGGGGAAGGAGACTGGACACATAAGTCTGGAGATTGGGGAATACAAACTTGGGAGTCTCGAATGGAAAGATGGTCGTCAAAACTTAATATCTGGAGCTGGAGAGATGACTCAGTAGTCCAGAACACATACTGTTCTTGCAGAGGACCAGAGTTTAGCTCCCAGCAGGCACATCAAGTAGCTCAGAATTGCTTGTAATTCCAGCGTCAGGGGATCCAGCACCCTCTTCTGGCCTCTGTGGGTACTACACTCACATTCAGACGCTTCCCTTCTCCCCTCACTGCCCCCCCCTTAAAAAAAGAAGCATAAATGTTTAATGTCTTACCTCCATGTTTGTCGTGACCCTATTCACAACAGCCAAGTTGTGGAATTAGCCTAGATGTTCACCCACAGATGAATGGGTAAAGAAAATATAATGCCAGGCGGTGGTGGCGCGTGCCTTTTATCCCAGCACTCGGGAGGCAGAGGCAGGTGGATCTCTGAGTTCGAGGCCAGCGTGTTCTACAGAGTGTGTTCCGGGACAACCAGGACTACACAGAGAAACCCTGACTTGAAAAACAAAACAAACAAAAAAAGATATCATCTAATGGACTGTTAATCTGCCACAAAGAATGAAATTGCGTCATTTGCAGAAAAATGGATGAGACTAGAGATCGTCATGTTAAGCAAAACGAGTCAGGCTCAGAAAGACAAATGCCATATGCTGAATCCGATGTTTTTTATTTTTCAAAGTGAGACATGAAAGTAGAAGGGAACTATTTGGGACGAGGAAGGACACTAGGGGACGAGAAAGGGGAGAGAAGAGAGAGAGATGCAGCTAACAGAGTCATTATTTCCTACAAGAAATACATGCTAATTAAAAATATAAAACTTGTTCAGTAGACACCTGCTGCACAAGTAAGGGGACCTGAGTCTGGATCCCCATGTGACTCATCTAGACATGGTAGCGCTGCCCTGTAACCCAGTATTCCCGTGAAGATATGGCAGGCGTTTGCAGGAGGACCTGAGTCTGGATCCCCATGTGACTCATCTAGACATGGTAGCGCTGCCCTGTAACCCAGCATTCCGTGAAGATATGGCAGGCGTTTGCAGGAGAATTGTTGGAAGTTCCCGAGCTATTTAGCCCGTGGTGCACAGTGTCAAACAAGAGACACTGCCACATAGTTAAAGAGCAAAGACTGACACCCCAGGTTCTCCTCTGACCTCTACACACA